>NC_066583.1:338659775-338963525 GCF_024323335.1 Lathyrus oleraceus
ATCATGAACCCAATTATCAGCAGCTTTCCTAGAAGAATTCAAGCTTCTAAGCATAACATTAGGAATACCGACAGTGACACCAATGTTAGACCCAGAAAGTGCTTGAAGAACATCAGGTTTTGCATCAAACAGTTTCACTTTATTAATATTGTTGGACTTCAAAAGCTTCACTACTTTAACGGGTGGTAGAGGGTGCGAAGACATGGTTCCCCAGTTCACGCCCACTGCTTCGGCTACACATGCTATGCTGCAAATGGTGAAGATTGTGAATGTGATGAAGGAAGAAATGGTGGACATTTTTGGTTCTGAGTTTGGGGTTTTTTGATGACAGTGGAAAAGGTTTCTTTTTAATTAGTGGCAAATTTTGTTGGGGCTTTATGCATTGTACTGGTTGGAAATTTTATTTAATGTATATTTGAATAGTAATTTATTATTCCTATGTGTACATTTGGCATTTATTAAGTGGGTTTATTAAAAACACTTACTCTTATAAAAAAATTAACATAAGAGTAAATGATTTTTAAAGAAAAAGACTAATTGAATATTCAATGATAAATTTGATATAATTTATCCGTCCCAAATTATAAAAATTATAAATCACTTTAAAATTTAAATACAATATTACTTTTTTTTTTATATTTTATTATCTATTATTTTTTTCTTCTGATTCTTTTAATTTTTCTTTTTTACATGGAAAATGAAATATTTTTATTGGGGAGCAAGAGCAGTAGTCAAGAGCTTATGCAACCCAAAGAAATTATATTAGGTTAGGGGAAGAATCAGGCGGACACGATCTTGGGTCACCCGACTCGAATCCATGCCTACCACCTAATCATCTTGTCATTACATGAATTACTACCACTCATTACATGAATTACTACCACTCAATCAATTTCTCTTCCCATGTTAGATTGTTCCTTCTTAATAAAGGTGACATCACTCACACCAACTCAATTATTTTCCCTTCTTTCTAAATTAGTTAATATGCACGTAGAAGAAACTTACTCTCATTCAAACAAAATGAGATGAAGAAAGGGGTTCGAGATACATGACAGTTGTTAGAAAATAGTATGAATATCGGTCGATTGAATTTGTGATTAAGAGCATGTAAATGAAGTTGCAACCCTTCTTTTCTCATCATGAATTTGTGAATCGGGTGATTTGCAATATTTGAAACCTTGGTCATGTTCTGATTTTTGGTTATAATCTAGCTGAAACTTATGTCTATATTACTTGAAACAACATACAACTTACAATCATTCATCAATGTCCTGCTATTTTGGCTTATCATGGTTATACTTTAACATTCAATAATCCAAACATACATACTTTTATCTCTATAAGGAACAAATCCTTGTGGGAAATTCACCAATTTTTCTTCAAGAAATTCACCAAAATCTATGGAGAATTCCAAACAGAATCTTGATGAACAAGAATCAATCTTTCTGATTGGTTACTCCTATTGTTCTTCACTCTTCAGTCAAGTGAATCAACCAACCTTGGTTGCAAGATTTCGGTTCACAATGCTAATGAAAAGAAACACAATTGAATTGAGGAAGAAAGAGGAATTAGGGTTTTCGAATAAGGAAGAAGAAGAAGAAGAAGAAATTTCCGCAGAGTAACTCTCTGCTTTCAAAATGAGAATTTTATTCTTTGCAACTGCAAGTATGTGTTATTTTACAATCAATAAGGGTTACTCCCTATTTATAGAGTTAGGCTTGCTTACTCCTCAAGTAAAGTCCAAAATACCTAATTTTGCTAACAATACAAAATTGGACCTAAGTAAAAATCTATATTGAGGCTAACTCCTCAACACTTCAACACTTATACACCTAGACACTTCGACACTTCGAAACTTCGACACCTAGGTGTTTCGACAACAACATGCTTTGATACCATGAATTACATTCTCAACACACCACCTAATTCATTATGTCTAAGCTATCTATATTCATCATAAACCATAGCCTTTTGAATACTTCGACATGTACTTCTTTCGTCATGCTGTCTGCAATCTGATTCTCAATTTTGCAGTGTTCCAAGTTCAGCTTTGCTTCTGCTACATGCTCTTGAGAGATAATATAACCTCATTTAGATGCGCTTACTTCATCCATGCGCTATTGGATTCTTCGCCAGATTGATAGAAGACATGATGTTGATCTTCATGGTAATTGCTCCATGATTCTTACCTGTAATCTCTTCGACTAAATTCACCATCCAAGTTGCTTGACATGCACAAAGAGAATCATTTATATACTCTACTTCACACGACGATAGTGCCAATACTAGTTCCTTTCTTAAACTCCAAGCAATGGGTGCACCACCTAGCATAAACACATAACCATATGTAGTTGTTCTATCCTCAACATCACTACACCAACTTGACTCGGTGTAGCCCACTAGATTGCATTATTTTACTTCATCAACTGCAGGAAACAAAATTCCATAGCCGAGAGTTCTTTTCAGACACCTTAGTATCCTCTTCTTCGCTGTTAGGTGTGATACCTTTGGCTTTTGTATGTGTCTTTCGACAGTTGCAATATGGGCTCAGCTGGAGTCGAAGTTGGGTTTCAATCTTGCATCTCAAATTTCTTGAGTATTTCTCCTGCATATCTTCTTTGGTGCATCATCTACTACTCTTGTATAATTTGATGCCAAGGAAATATGAGAGATTTCCCAAGTCTGATATTTCAAACTCGTCACTTAGGTCATGTTTGAAATCTTCGATCTCCTTCTTGCAACTTCCTGTTATCAGCAGGTCATCGACATAGAGACATAGTATAAGCAACTCAATATTGTTTCTTCTTACATATACTCCATTCTCATTTGTGAACTTCATAAATTTCTTCTCCCTTAGGAAATTGTCTATCTTCTTATTCCAAGCTCTTGGAGCTTGCTTAAGTCCATACATGGCTTTTACGTAGCCAATATACCTTGTGTTCTTCGCCATGTTTCACAAACCCAACTGGTTGTGCAACATACACTTCTTCATCTAAGGAGGCATCCAGGAATGCACATTTCACATCCATCTGACACATGTGTCAGTTGTTCATGTTTGCTAGACCCACAACTAACCTGATTATTTTGATCCTAGCAATAGGTGAAAAAACTTCATCAAAGTCGATTCCTTCCTTCTGAAGAAATTTGTTCGCCACAAGCCTTGCCTTGTGTCGAGTTACTCACCTTTGGGATTTAACTTCACCTTACTCACTTCACATTGATTTCCTTATTGCCTTGAGGCAATTCGAAAAGTGACCAAGTGTTGTTGACTTCGATAGACTTCAGTTCCTCATTCATTGCTTTCACCCACTTTGAATCCTTTAATGCTTCAACTACATTTATTGGTTCGATATATGCATAGAAAGCATAGTGTATCAGCTCACCTTCATCATCGACCATATCATCTGATGTAATCACACATTCTTACAACCTTGTAGGCATATATCTCGTCCTTTGAGATCTGCTTATGTTTGTTAGACCTCTGGCTTCTTCTTGTCGAACTTCTCTTTCGACTTTGCTTACTGGTTCTTCACATAAGATTCTCACTGGATACTTTTTGACATTTTCGGTCCAATCACATTCCCTAAGCTCATCTATGATCACATCCCTGTTGATCACTAATTGCTTGTTCACTTGGTCAAATAACTTGTAACCTTCATTCGAATGATATCCTATTAGGATCATCTATTTTGACTTGTCATTAAGTTTTCTTCTCAACTTATCTAGCATGTGTCTATGTATTATATATCAAAATACTTTCAGATGACTCAAGCTAGGATTTACACCAAACCAACATTCTTTTGGCGTAATTCGTTCTAGCTTCTTCGTCAGACATCTGTTCAAAATATATGTTACAGTCGACACAACTTCTCCCCATAATTAGTTGGGTAGATGCTTGCCTTTTATCATCCAGTCGTTGGAAGATTTGGTGAAGCCTTATGTGCTAGAACAAGGAGGTTCTTGGGATAGCTATTTGTCGCTGATTGAGTTTACCTATAACAACAATTATCATTCTAGCATTGGAATGGCACCGTACGATGCATTGTATGGTAGAAGGTGTAGGACTCCTTTATGTTGGTATGAGTCAGGAGAGAGTGTTGTGCTCGGACCTGAGATTGTTCACTAGACGACTAAAAAGATCAAGGTGGTCCAAGAAAGGATGAAAGCGTTGCAAACTTGTCAGAAAAGTTACCATGTTTTTGAGAGTCACACCGGTAATGGGTGTTGGTCGAGCTTTGAAGTCTCGAAATCTCACACCGCATTTTGTTGGTCCTTACTAGATTTTACAAATGATATGAGAGGTGGATTATCGGATTTCTTTGTCGCCGCTGTTTGCTAAACTTCATGATGTGTTTCACGTGTCTCATTTGAGAAGATACATTTCGGATCTGTCTCATGTTATCGCACCTCGAAAAATGAGAACACGACTTAGCAAAGCGCAATCGCACGCTCGCATGATGGACTAAACAGAGTCACCACCGAACTTTATTTATTCCTAAAAAGGAAAGGGGAAATATCGATAAAACCCAAGAAAGAACGACAATGATTATAGTCGTCGCAACCAATATCAGGGTTCGGGAGTCGATTACGCAAGGGGAAGGTATTAGCACCCCTTACGTCCGTTGTACTCAACGGGAACCATTAGGTTAATTGTGTGCGTTATTGTTAGCTTAAAAATGTTAGGCTTCTCGAGTTATTAGGTGGGAAAGAAAGAAAGGGTGAGAGGAGAATATTTTTGGATTTTTGTAACGAATGAGACTAAACCTAAGTTTTTTATTAATGGGCCTAACAAGATTTCGCAATCATGCTCCTACGTATCTCAATAGAGAACTCAAGGCTTACGTAGTTCTGGGTAGAAAATGTTTGTTTGTTGGTCAATTTTAGCGAATGCTATATTGTATTAATCGACGAAAACATTGTTTTACCCAAAACAGATGAGGAGCGGACGTATACCACACATCGAATGGATTTACAAATCAACATTCGGAAAAACGTCATTTATCTCAACTCAACAATTGTGGCCGAAGCATTGCTTTGCATCATCTCAAGACAAGATGTCTTTCGTTTATGAAAAGGGTTTTTTATTAATCACACGGTGGCGAAAAAGAGTTTGATTGGTTGGATGTATTTTTGGGCTTGAAAGACGAGTACTTATGACTTGCAAGCTCTTACAACTTGGGTCTAATACTCGGGACTACGTCTGGATATTTCACCCAGGTAATATTTTTCTTCCAATTTACTTATGAAAATGATTTAAATATTGGAGTGTTTTGAAGAGAAGACGAATATTTATGGCTTGCAAACTCTTACAGCTTGAGCCTAATATTCAGGATTAAACCTGGGTATTCCATCCAGGGTAATCTTTTTCTTCAGATTTTAGTGAGAAAAAAGATTTGAATATTGGAGTATTTTGAAGAGAAGACGAATACTTATGGCTTACAAGCTCTTACAACTTGGGCCTAATATTCGGGATTACGACTGGATATTCCATCCAGGGTAATCTTTTTCTTCAGATTTTATTGAGAAAACGATTTGAATATTGGAGCGTTTTGAGGAGAAGACGAATACATATGACTTACAAGCTCTTACAACTTGGGTCTAATATTCGGGATTATGACTGAATATTCCATCCAGGGTAATCTTTTTCTTCAGATTTTAGTTAAGAAAATAAATTATATAAAAAAAGATTAATGTAAAAGGTTTGAAATTAAATTAAAATGATCAAATCGTGGAAGTTTGAAATCAATGAAAATTGAATGGATATGATCAAAAAAATAACTCGATGTGAAAAGACCTCAAAAATAAGTCGAGTAAATAAATAAAGAAAGAAAGAGTTATTTACATTACACACGCAAAAATTAATTAAGACGGAAAAAATAAAATCAACAAGTATTTACAAAATTGGACTAGATAAAAAGATATAAACGGTAAAATAAAATCGTAAGAAGTTTATATAAAAGAAATCAAGGAAATGGCCACAAAAAGTAATGATAAAGGAAAAAAAATAAAATTTGTTACCACCAAGAATTGAACTCTTGACCTTAGATCTAAAGGGCAGTGCCCTCACCAACAAGCCAAATACTCATATTCATAAAATAGCCAAAATAGTTAATATATGACCAAACAACTCACTAAAAATTTAAAATAAAAAATAAATAAATTGGGCCAAGATTGGGTCGGACCCTTTCCTGACCCGATCCGCCTCTGCAACTTAAAGGGGAACAGAACAAACCCTAGGGGAATATGACCAAACAGCCGCCTCCCATTTTTGAACCTCTTCTTCGTGAAAAAAAAAACAGCGGTGAAACTCTTCCAACCATAACAATGCATTTTCAGTACCTATCTCTCTTGCCTCACACGCTCTGCTTCTACCTCACACGGTCGAAACCTTACGCTCACGCGAATAGGAAGCAAACCGTGTAAATCTCCATGATTCACACGGTTACACAAACGCACAAACAACAAACACAAACGCAAAAAAAATCGCAACAAGGTGAATGAAATTACCGGATGCCTGCGAACAGAGATGGTGCAGAGAGATGAATTCTTCGGTGGAAAAAAAAGATTCCAGGAAAGTAAGTCTTATCTTTTAAAAAAAATATTCTTGTTCTTCTGTTAATGATATTGTTGTGGTTGAATTGTTATGATGTTTTTCTTTTTGAATATCTCTGTAATGTTAATTGGTATCCCTCCTCCTGTTTTTATTTACTTCCCTTTTATCTTAGAACTCTTAGGGTACCATTCTTGTAAAAAGAATTGAACTTCAATAACTTTTGATAAAATAGAAATTTCTAACATCTTTTTTGTGTAAAATGTCTCTGCCATACTGGTGTTGTGATATCCTGAGAAAAGAAATATTTATCTTTCTGGTTTTGACTCTTAGCCTTGTACCTTTTTCCTAAAATCATGATAATATCTGTTATTTCTTCTGCCTATACCGGACAAAATTCTACCAACAAACAAGGTTGTTGTTGTCCTCATGGAAAGAGTAATCACGGGACCACCTTTGCAAGCTTGAGATTTTTTTTATGGAATTGTATTTATTTTGTTATAAAGAAAAGAAAAGATAAAACTTGATGTACAGGGATTAAATGACAAGATTAAATCTGTAAAACAAAAATTCCTGCTATGTCTAATTTTTGAAAACTTGAATTATTATATATATATATATATATATATATATATATATATATATATATATATATATATATATATATATATATATATATATATATATATATATAAAAAATAGTGTTATCCTAATATTTTATTAAAAAAAACTCTTGTTAGAAACTAATTAATCAATAATAACCAATTAGCACCTGACTTAAAATTTTAAATATTAAAAAAAATGCAACAAGTATAGCTTCACTCGGTGAAACTAGAATTCCAATGCAAGTGCAAAAAGAATTTTTAAACATCTGTACCCAAAGCGATGCAAGACAATTATTCATGTAATGTATGTTAGATGGTGCATGAATGAATGATGATGCCGTTCCAACCAAACTACGAATCTAACGAGAATATGTAGCAAAACTTAAGTTATCAACTTAACAAAGGTTAAATGAAAGTCAAATCAATGATGGTTATGGACATGTAAGGGATAGAAAAAATGCAAGATCGATCAAAAGAAATAAGTCAAGCAAGATGACCATTAATCCCAAATTATGTACGGAATATGAAATCCTTATGACCCCGATGACCATCAATTCAAACAATGAGATATGAGATGAATGGATGTTTTAAAGATGGGTGACTTTTAGGTTGGGCAAAATTTAAGGTGTGACAGTTGCCCCTATTTAAATATCTTTACCAGATGGCATGAGTGATGATAATCCTCATAGTATCCAAAGTGAAAGGTATTTAAATACAAAGACCCGAATTTTGCCCCTAGATGTGATGGCATGTCGTGCAATGTGTTGAAGGACCTCTTTTTGGTTTGCTGGGTACATGATGGACCCTAGCGTGATTTTTATGATTGATGATGGACAAACCTGTGGGGAATGATGGGAATACGGTAGTGGTATTTCATAGGAAATGTCAAAGGCAATGGGTGGAGACTCATTGGGGATCACAATTTGTTGGGGAAAAGACACTGGGGAACATTCAAAGTGCAATGTATCAATATGTCCAGACATGACCTGACACTTTAGAATGTATTTGACAGTTCTTAAGATTTCTCATAAGAAATATCCACAGTACGTTTTATCAAATAAGTTCAGACATGACCTAACCCTTTAGAATACCTTTGACAATTATGGGGATCTCTTATAAGAAATATATCCAATCAAAGACTTTTGAGATTTTTAACATAAAATTTACCCAAAATAACAAGATAGATGAGAGTCTTCTTACGAGAAGATTATCCATATCACATTGGAGTTTTCTTACTAGAAAATCATCCACACAAACTAGATTAGGAGTCTTCTTATGAGAAGATCATTCATGCAAAAAGGGTACGATGATTCTTTACAAAGAAATCAATCAAAACCAAACATCA
Organism: Lathyrus oleraceus; assembly: GCF_024323335.1. Classification (NCBI taxonomy): domain Eukaryota; kingdom Viridiplantae; phylum Streptophyta; class Magnoliopsida; order Fabales; family Fabaceae; genus Lathyrus; species Lathyrus oleraceus. Next base: position 338,668,276 of record NC_066583.1, read on the forward strand.
TTGGAGTTTTCAACAAGAATAACATCCAAACTTATGGGAATTCCTAAAAATGAAAAGTCACTTATGACTTTCTAGGAACCATCAGGAAAAACAGGGTGATCGAACTCTCTGTATATGCCAATAATTGTACTTGGACCGTAAGCAATGGATTACAACCAGCTTCTAACGGATTGGTGACAACTTCAACTGAACTTCAAATGGTGTTGGAAACAACCAAACTTCAGGTACCAATCACGATTGGATTTTCAAACGGAGTGCCAGTTATAACTGGACCTTTTTAGAGAAAACCAACAATAATTGATTTTTAAAGACCAAAGTGCCAGTTACTATTGGACTCTAAATAAACTCCAATGACCATGAGATTTTGAAAAGATACCAGTAACCATTGGGTTTTTGATGATAATTCCAGTAACGACTGAATTTTGGAGATGCCAATGACAATTGAACTCTTGAAACGATACTAGTGACAACTAGATTTTAAGGGTACCAAATAACAATTGGATTTCTGATAAGATATCAGTGACAACTGAATTTGACATACCAATGACAATCGGATTGGAGATAACACCAGTGACAACTGGACCTTACAGGATGCCAATGATGATTGGACTTTGGATGGAGTGCTATCGACAAATGGTCTTTGGGTCAAGGATAACAATCAACAACGAGACCGAATGGGCAACACAAATGAGTACAAAGTACATTTTGAACCATGCATGATTTAATTTTGTTTGTTTTATGCATGATATATGAATGATCATGATATGAAATGCCGACAATAGGCAGTCTGGTAGTTTGTAGGGACTGTTTATAGAGATTCTGATTCCTCAACACCAATAACTCAAACCCGTACAAATAATAGGCGTATCCAGAGGAGAATATACCAAGATTGACAGTTATAAATAACCAAAGGGCCATCCTTCCAGAGGATTAATAAGTTGTGTTCCATGGAGATTTTTGTTAGTGATCTAGGAGTATTTATGCAATCTTGAGACTTTTGGAAAAACAAATGATTTTCTCTTGATTTTCACATATATCAAAGTAATTTTGTTCCTTTCACTAAATTTCAAATTCTTTTCAAGTTTCAAAATTTCATTATTAACAAATAAATGACACTTTGCATAACAAAGAAAAACATAGAAGAACACAATTAACAATGATTGATAGGCAAAACTTGTATTTTATTCAATGATGGTAGCACACAAATGGCGTAGCTCCATGGAATGTTACAATTTTGAAAATGGCAATAAGGAAAGGTTTACGTTGAATTCAGTGACCACTAACATCCCCAATAGATATGATTCCCCAAAACCTTGCTTCTAAGGGGAGTAACTGGATTGATCTTCCGCCTCAGACTCTTCGGTGTCAATCAGTAACAACTGATGCAGTTTATGCCTTTTGCCCCTAACTTTTGCCTGGATCACCCTTTCGGGTTTTTAATCCACCGGGACGCTTTTTTTTTTGCCTAAGTTGCCCTTTCAGGTTTTCAACTTAGCGAGCTATCATTTTTTATTCATCCCTAACTTCTGCCTGGATCACCCCTTCGGGTTTTTGATCCACCGGGATACCTTTTTTTTGTGTGCCTAAATCGCTCTTTCAGGTTTTCGACTTAGCGGGTTTTTATTAGGCATAATATTTTTTAACTGCATCAGAGTTCACGGGGTGTGAGAGCTCTTCATCATCCATAGTTGTGAGAATCAAGGCACCTCCAGAGAAGGCTTTCTTCACAACATAAGGGCCTTCATAATTGGGAGTCCACTTCCTACGTGAGTCCTTGTGTAGTGGCAAGATCTTCTTGAGCACGAGGCCTCCTTCTCTGAATTCCCGAACACGTACTTTCTTGTCAAAATCCCTCTTGAGCCATTTCTGGTATAACTGTCCATTGCACAAAGAAGTCATTCGCTTCTCATTTATGAGGTTTAACTGATCAAATCTATTTTGAATCCATTCAGCCTATTCTAGCTTGGTCTCCATCAAGAGTCTCATTGAAGGTATCTCCACTTCTATTGGGAGAACCGCTTCCATCCCATATACTAAAGAGAATAGGGTTGCCCCTGTTGAAGTGCGGACAGAAGTCCGATATCCATGCAGTGCAAAGGGTAGCATTTCGTGCCAATCCTTATAGGTTTTCACCATTTTCTGCAAGATCTTCTTGATGTTTTTATTAGCGGCTTCAACAACGCCATTCATCTTTGGACGATATGGTGAAGAGTTATGGTGATCAATCTTGAAGCTTTTGCATAGTTCTTTCATGGTCTTATTGTTCAGATTCGTCCCATTATATGTAATGGTCCGGCTTGGAACTTCATAACGACAAATAATCTCTTTCTTGAGGAACCATGCAACCACTTGTTTTGTCACATTAGCATAAGAGGCGGCTTCTACCCATTTGGTAAAGTAATCAATGGCAACCCGGATGAAGCGGTGAGCGTTGGAAGCTTTAGGCTCGATGACGCCAATCATGTCAATGCCCCACATTGAGAATGGCCAAGGTGATGTTAAAACGTTTAGTAAGGTGGGAGGCACGTGTACCTTATCTGCATAGATTTGGCATTTATGACATTTTTTCTAACATAATTGAAGCAATCAGATTCCATGGTCAACCAGTAATAACCTGCTCTCAGAATCTTCTTTGCCATGGCATGCCCATTGGCATGAGTTCCAAAGGATCCTTTATGAATCTCCTTGATCAACATGCCTGCTTCATGTCCATATACGCATCTGAGCAGAATCATGTCGTGGTTTCTCTTGTATAACACACCATTGCTTAAGAAGAATTTGGATGCTAACTTCCTCAATGTTTTCTTGTCAAGGGTTGTTGCATTTGTTGGACATTCTTGGTTTTGCAAAAAGCATCTGATGTCGTGAAACCAAGGTTTACCATCGGTTTCCTCTTCAATCAACTGATAGTAGGCAGGCTCAACTTTCCGCTCTATCTGAATGAGAGGCGCTTCATTATGGAATCTAACTTGGTACATTGAAGCCAACATAGCCAAAGCATCAGTAATTTGGTTCTCAGTTCTCAGGATATGACGGAAAGTGATTTCATCAAAGTATTTTATTAGTTCCATGACATAGGCACGACATGGGATCAACTTGGTATCACGGGTTTCCCATTCTCCTTTGACTTGGTATATCACCAAGGCCGAGTCTCCACATACTTCGAGGATTTTGATTTGGAGGTCAATTGCTGCTTCAATGCCTAGGATACACGCCTCATATTTCACTATATTATTTGTGCAATCAAAACACAACCTTGCTGTGAAAGGAGTGTATCCACCATTCAGATTTAATAGAATAGCTCCTACACCATGCCCCATGTAATTGAAGGAACCATCGAACATGAGCTTCCACCGAGATCCGGGTTCAGGTCCTTCATCAAGTCCTGGGATTTCACAATCTTTTACTACCATAATGTCTTCATCAGGAAAGTCAAATTTCAACGACTGGTAGTCTTCAACAGGCTGGTGTGTCAGGTAATCAGACAACACGCTTCCTTTAATGGCTTTCTGGGATATATACTGGATGTCATACTCAGACAGTAACATCTGCCAACGAGCGAGTCTTCCAGTTAAAGCAGGCGTTTCAAATATATACTTTATTGGATCCATTTTTGAGATCAACAAAGTAGTGTGACAAATCATGTATTGTCTTAGACGACGAGCGGCACATGCTAAAGCATAACGAGTTTTCTCCAAGAGTGAATACCGGGTTTCACAATCGGTAAACTTCTTGCTCATATAGTAGATGGCATGTTCTTTTTGGCTGGTTTCATCATGTTGTCCCCAGCACACATCCCATTGACTTTTCAAGCATAGTTAAGTACATAAAGAGTGGTTTCCCCTGAACAGGTGGAATTAGAATAGGGGGCTCTTGCAGGTATTGTCCGATCTTCTCAAAAGCCATTTGGCAGTCAGAGTTCCATTCAACTGCTTGATCTTTTCTAAGCAACTTGAATATAGGTTCACACGTAGCAGTCATATGAGATATAAACCTAGAGATATAGTTCAAACGTCCCATGAATCCTCTAACTTCTTTCTCTGTATGTGGAGCAGGCATTTTTTGTATTGCTCTAACCTTGTCTGGATCTACCTCAATTCCTCGTTGACTAACAATGAAACCAAGCAACTTTCCAGATCGGACACCGAAGGTGCATTTAGCAGGATTCAGTCGTAGTTGAAATTTCCGAAGACACTCAAATAACTTTTGCAAGTGATCCATATGATCCTCTTCACTTTGGGATTTTGCAATCATATCATCTACATAAACCTCAATTTCCTTGTGCATCATATCATGGAAAAGAGTGACCATTGCTCTTTGGTAAGTTGCCCCGACATTTTTGAGACCAAATGGCATTACCTTGTAGCAAAATGTTCCCCAAGGGGTGATGAATGTGGTCTTTTCCATGTCTTCTGGATCCATCTTAATTTGATTATAACCCAAGAATCCGTCCATAAAGGAGAAGACCGCGAACTTAGCAGTGTTGTCTACCAGAGTGTCAATATGTGGCAGGGGGAAATCGTCCTTTGGACTAGCTTTATTTAGATCTCTGTAATCGACACACATCCTGACCTTGCCATCCTTTTTAGGTACTGGTACAATATTAGCTACCCATTGAGGGTACTTCGCAACTGCTAGAAAACCAGCATCAAATTGGCGTTTCACCTCGTCACAAATCTTTAGAGCCATGTCGGGTCTTGCTCTTCGGAGCTTCTGCTTCACTGGCGGGTAATCTGGCTGTAGTGGTAGCCTGTGGACAACAATATCAGTGTCTAAACCTGACATATCCTGATATGACCAAGAAAATACATCTACATATTCTTGTAGCAACTTGATCAATCTTTCTTTGATGCTTTCCCCAAGTGTAGTCCCAACTTTGACCTCTTTCTTTTCTTCCTCATTGCTAAGGTTGATTGTACCTACCGGTTCTTGATGCGGCTGAAGGGCCTTTGACTCGTGCTCAAGCAGCCTTTCCAATTCTTCAGGGAAATCACAATCTTCCTCACTATCCTCTTCCGCTTGGTAGATGGGGAGTTCAAAGTTATAGAAAGTACTGAGTTCATCGAACTCAACTGGTTTATTGATTATTCTGCATGTTTTTTAAATGATGGTTTTTTAAAAAAGTGGAAACAAAATGCAAAAGAATTAAAAATATTTTTGTAGTTTTTGAAAGGATTTCCATTTTAAGGAAAGAAAAACAAATAAATGAACGATAAGAATTTGAACAAAATGCTCTTTATTTGTCATAATGATTTTGAAATTTAAAGTGACCCTACAAATGATCCGTTAGCCTTGGGTAGAGCTAAGGATTTTGAAAAAACAAAGGAAAACACAATTACTTTGACACAGGAAAAACTTTTGGAATCTCAACTGCTTCCCAATTTTTTAAGGCCGCTTCACACCGATATATCAGATTTGATGCTTCTCCATCTTCAGTGTCATCTTCAACGGCACCAACTTGATCTCCATGGATAAATCCTGTGCTTAGGAAAACTTCTTGTATGCTCCGTATACGGTCCTTTGCAGGGACCAGGGCTCCTTCCTTAGTAGAAGGCTTGTACCCCAAACCAAAACGATCATTTTTCTCGCTAACATTGATGACTTGCCCCCAACCTGTAGGACCTCCACTTTCAACTGCTGACCTTGCACTATTCAAAGAGGCGAACAACAAACTGGTTTTCTCAATAGGATCCTTTACTTCTGCAAGTGTGGCATTGGATATTTCAAGTGCTTGGAAATAGGTCTCTAAGGCATCTTCATCAGCCTCGATATAACGGAAAGAGGAGAGTTGACTAGTGATAAAATCTTCTTCACCTGAGACAATGACGAGCTTGTCATCGACGACAAACTTCATTTTCTGATGCAAAGTAGAAGTCACTGCCCCAACAACATGTATCCATGGACGTCCCAAAAGGCAGCTATAAGCGGGATTTATGTCCATGACTTGGAAATTGATGGGGAATACGTGCGATCCGATTTGGATTGGTAGCTCTACCTCCCCAACTGCTGTTCTCCAAGAACCATCAAATGCTTTTACCACAAGTGCACTAGGTTTCATTTCCGAACCTTGATAAGATAATTTAGCAAGCACCCTCTTTGGTAGAACATTGAGGGAAGATCCAGTGTCAACTAAGACCCTGGCCAGAGCATCTTCTTGGCAATTTATGGATACATGTAAGGCGTAATTGTGATTCTTCCCTTCCTTGGGTAGCTCTTCATTGCTGAAACTTAGAGTGTTGTAGGCTGTGATATTGGCGACCACCCCATTGAATTGGCCAACCGTTATATCTTGGGTAACATGAGCTTGAGCAATCACTTTCAGTAGAGCCTCCCTATGAGCTTGGGAATTCAGAAGCAAGGACAAGATAGATATTTTTGGCGGTGTTTGATGTAACTGATCGACTATCTTATAGTCGATTTTCTTTATCATTTTTAGAAATTCAATCGCTTCATCTGATTGCACTGCCGGTTGTACCCCTCCATACTCTGGGGCAGGATTTGTAGTTGTAGCTTCCCTTGTTGGTTCTTGAGGGATTATATTAACATCGGGAGTATAAGTCCGACCGCTACGGGTCATTCTGCTCGTCCCTGCGATGTTAGTGATATTGGTGTCAACATTCTCCAAGCTTTTGTCACCTTCAAAATATTTAGGTTCTTCATCTACCACTCTATCTACCATAGTTATGTCATATTTATAAGGTACCGCTTTGGTGCTTTCAAAGGGAAGGGGGGTAGGCATACAAACTACCACGGGTGATGAATGAACAACATCTTTTCTTTGATAAGTTATCCCAACATGTTCTGGTAGATTGAAAAAGGGTTCAATGACTGAAATTTCCTCGTTTGTTGCAGAACCACAAACTTGTAAAACACCTTGATCCATCAAGTTTTGAATATCAGTTCGTACCACTTTACATCCCCTTGGATAACGGCATATTCTTCACAGTTGTCGTGACATGTATCAATCAAACTAGCTCCCACCAATCTTGCATGGAGTGTTAGCAACGGAGTTTTAACATCTTCAACATTTTTGATTATACAAACATCAGAAACATCCTCAATGGCATTAACATCACCATGCACCGACAGAGGGTTACTTTTTACGTTGGGTCCAACATCTCGGAATGAAAGGATCTTCTTCTCAACCAGCTCTCGCACAATATGCTTCAAAGCATAACATCCCTCTAAATCAAGCCCAGGGGCACCCTCATGGAAAGGACAATGGGCATCTTGATTGTACCATGGAGGTAAAGGATTTGGTGGAGGAACCAAAGGTCTGGGAGTCACCAACCCTTTCTGCAGTAACGATGGGTATAACTCAGTGTACATCATAGGGATTGAAGCGAAAAGAGGTCTACCTCTTTGTACCCTATTTTGATTTGGAAGATTTTGTGGACGTGGAGCCTGTGCCCTCGACTGTTGATAAGCGGGTGGCATGGGTGCTTGCTGGTATACTGGTGCTTGTTGAATAGATTGATAGACAGAAGCTTGTGATTGGTTGAAATTTGGTGTGACTGCTGCCACATACGGTTGTTGAATATACTGCACTGGATAAGTTGGTTGTTGCTGAGAAAATTGATATTGCTTCTTCCACGAATGACTCCTTCTTTGACTGGTTGACACTGCGTTTGTTTCACCCTCTTTCTTTCTTTGAAAACTTTCGGGAAACTTTTTGACATTATTACCAGATGTTTCAGAGGTGGTTATCATTTTTCCATTCTTCAATCCAAGCTCGACCTTTATGCCCATGGAAACTAAGTCAGAGAAGCTTGCCGATACACTACTCACCATCCTTTCATAGAACATAGGCTTTACCGTATCCATGAACCAATCTGCTAACTCCTTCTCAATAAGGGGTAGTTCGACTTGCGAGACCACTTCCCTCCATCGTTGTACATATTCCTTAAAAGACTCGTTATCTTTCTGGGACATGCTGAGCAATTGCCTCCTATCTGGGGCCATATCCATGTTATACTTATAATGTTGGATGAAAGCATCAGATAAGTCTTGGAAACAGCGAATTCTACTTTGATAAAGGCTTAAGTACCACTTAGAGGGAGCACCCCTCAAGCTGTCTTGGAAGAAATGTATCATAAGTTTATCGTCCTCTACGTGCGCAACTATTTTTCGATAGTACATAATAAGGTGACTTTTAGGACATGAGTGGCCCTCGTACCTATCAAAATCTGGGGTCTTGAATTTCGCGGTAATCACAAGACCTGACACTAAGCACATCTCCCTAGCAGCAACACCAAAGACTTGGTCACCTTCCATAGCCCTTAACCTTTTCTCAAGAATCTGGAAATTCTCTTTCATTCCTCTTATGTCTTCATGCCTTTCATCATCTTCGTCCGAAAAATCCGGAGCATGTTGTTGATCTTCAAAATAAGGTTGCACGTGTGCATGGACAAGGGATGGTGCGAACGTGTGGACCACTGGATGAGTTTCATTGATAGTTGGTAGAGAAACCGTCTGCTGAGTGGATTGTACAAAACCAGGGGCGCCTTCAACTGGAGGTGTGAAGCCGAGAGGTAAACCATAGACTGGCCAAGCGGTCGGCACTGTCCTTGCAGGTTGGGGTTCAATCCTAGGACCAGTGATTTCTGAAACGACCATCGTTTGGGTGTCCAACTTGGCCTTAATGACTTGTAGTATCTCCATGACTTGACCCATGTTTCCTCGTAGGTCTTCAAGTTCTGAGCTTACTCTCTCCAATTCTTGTTCTTGATCTGCCATTCTTTGACGAGCGTTGGCTCTGGTGTTGTAGTGGTGTTGAGGACTCAGTGTGGAACTGAATAAGACACAAAAATGAGTTTTTTGTTTGAAGAATGACATGAGTGTATGTTATGGGTGCATTTTGTGCAAAGCTCTTAGTTATCTTTATTATTTATTCCAGCAATGTTAGAATATATTAAATAAGAATAACACATAATAATTGAGGCCCAAAATGACAACTATCATTAATTAAAATTAAATTTGAATACAAAAGGATTTAACTTCAAGTACAAATTATTCAAATACAAAAGATTTAAACACCAACAATTCAAATTCAAGTACAAGTAAACTTAAGCTCCGTCTCAGCTCTTATGATCGTAGCAAGATCTGTGGTGAGCTCCTTCATCATTTTCTTGCAAAACTTGACGAAATTGAAAACTTGAGGAGGCGTGTTTTCTGGACACATACACCAATCGGCTTCCTGGAGTTTTTCTGGGAGTTCCAACATGTTGAGGTTAACAAATCTAGCTAAGTTGCGGAACTTGCCATTCCATTCAACATAAAGCTCTTGGAGTTTCTTGATGACCTATTGATCTTCATCTAAGGTTGCTCCAGCCTCTCTATACAGCCTTTTCCAATACACACAATCATTCTTCAGGAGCAAGTAAGCTGCATCACCTTCTTGGCTCTCCAAAACTGCAAACCTCCTATTAGCTTCCTCCAACTGGTACTTGAGATGGTGATAGTTTCTTTCAACTTCTTCCTTTTGGAGTAGCTCATGAGACAACTTTTCCTTGCATTTCTTCAGAGTGTCCTTCAGTTCAAGGATCTGTGCCTCAAAGTCAAGCTTAATTTCTTTCTTTTCCATAAGAGATCTATCCAACATTCTTCCTAACTCACAAATTCTATATTCAACTTTCTTGAGCTCTTCCTTCCTGGTTCGGATCACTGACGTGGAACCTATAAGGATATGATCAAGATCGTCCTTCTGGTCTTCCAATAGCCTGGCTCTCTTGTTACTATCCTCAAGTTCCTGGGCTTTCCCCTTACGTTCATCCTTCAAATTTTGATTTTCCAAGATAGCTCGGTTCATCTGAATCCGTAATTCAGTATTCTCCAATTCGAGCTCCTTAACCTTAGTAGTGAGTTTCTCCATGTCCTCAGGGAGTATAGGCTTGGGTTCAGGAGTTTTGGGAAAAGCTGAAGCATTAAAGATAAATGGCAAATGGATTTCCCCAACTATTTCTTTCACCCATCGAGTGTAAGGTTCTTTGACGAGAAGGTTTCTTTTTCCAAACTCTTTACCCTTCCTAACAACCTTTAACCAAGCCTTTCAGATCGCTCTTACATCAGTATTACTTGCTTGGATGTCAAAGAACACAAATGGCTGTAAGTCCTTTGCGTTAGGAGGACCATCCATGGAGTAGCCGTGTTGCATTCGAGATAACATAGGGTTATAATTGATGCAACCCTTAGTACCTAACAACGGTACATTAGGAAATTCCCCATAACTGACAATAATGTATGGGGTTTCCCACTCTCGGATATACCATCGGATGGAACTTGCAGTGAGAGAAGCTAGTCTTTGAGGAGATTTAAGTTCCTTTGCCACAAAAGGGCCTTTTTTGGGCATATGTTGCATGAACCAAGTATAAAGCAAAGGAGCACAGCACAACAAAGTTCCACCCCTCTTTTCATGTCGAGCATGAAGGGCATGGTAAATGTCAGCTAAGAGAAATGGTACAGGATTGCCAGAGAGAAAGACTTCTATGGCTACCTGATCCACACATTTTTCAACGTTTTGGAAGAGCACAATCCCATGGATCAATAAAGCCAACATAACATAGAATGCATTCCAATTTCCTTTTTTCTTGAACTTCAGAGCTAAATCTTCCAAGAACATCATGGCAAAACCTTCGAAACCCCCTTTCTCAACCCAATTGTCTAGAACAGTCGGGACATTGATACTTAGGGCTAAAGCTATCTTCTTTGGGCCCGCTTCCTCTTCGAGCTTTGGAAGTGGATTGAAATCTTTCAATTTGAGACCCATGATTCTCTCAACTTCTTCCAAAGTAGGAGCTAGTTGGAAATCAGCGAATGTGAAATAGCGTAGAGGTGGATCATAATATTGTGCCAACGAGCTGATAATTCCATATTCAACTTTCTTAGTCAGAAGGCTTAAAATTTTCCCATAGTCTTTTACGAAATCATCACGCTTACTGAGAGTCAAATCAGAGATCAAACCCTTCAGACTGTCAAGCTTAGGTTCCTTGTACTTAAGTGTGAAAGTGTTTCTCCTTGGAGTTGTCATTTTCAAGTTCTCAATTCCTGAAACAAATAAGAGACAACTAAGAGTTTGCTTTTTATGATGTTGATGCAATGTATGTGGATGAATGTGATGCATTTTTTTTGTATAAGTTCAATAGGCTTAAGGCATAGATAAGTCTGATTGCTTTGTATAGAACATGGTTCTCACCAGGTATGATCTAAGATTTTAAAAAAAGTTCCTAGAGTCATGGATCCATTAGACTGTTTGCTACCTGCGACAACTTACTTGCCGGGCATCAACTCCATCTAAAGAATCTACTCTAAGTGAGGTTCTTGCATCGATCCAACGAGAAATCCAACTCGCAGACCCATGCTACGCAACCATCTTTCCTAGTTGGCCAAATGATTAAGGTTCTACAAATGGTCCTCAGAGTCATGGATCCATTAGAAAATATCAAAGCTTACGACAACTTACTTGTTGGGCGACAACATCCTCCCAAGGATCTACTCTAAGTAAGGTTCTCGCACTGACCCAACGAGAAATTCATCTCGCAGACCCGCACTACTCAACCTCGTCCTATCTTATGTTTTTACTCGAGACTCGGGTAAAAAGTATTTCCCTCAAGGTTTGCAATCAGAGTATCCAAGTACCAAAGTATTATGGAACTAATACAACTGATTATATCAATATGACAATAAAGATATCAAAATAAATAAAGAAAAGTCACACAAGTAAATAAACAAAGGCACACAAATGACCTAACTAGGCTTGACTCACTTAGGAAAATCACATTCCCCAGCAGAGTCGCCATCTGTCGCACCTCGAAAAATGAGAACACGACTTAGCGAAGCGCAATCGCACGCTCGCATGATGGACTAAACAGAGTCGCCATCGAACTTTATTTATTCCTAAAAAGGAAAGGGGAAATATCGAAAAAACCCAAGAAAGAACGATAATGATTATGGTCGTCGCAACCAATATCAGGGTTCGAGAGTCGATTACACAAGGGGAAGGTATTAGCACCCCTTACGTCCGTTGTACTCAACGGGAACCATTAGGTTAATTGTGTGCGTTATTGTTAGCTTAAAAATGTTAGGCTTCTCGAGTTATTAAGTGTGAAAGAAAGAAAGGGTGAGAGGAGAATATTTTTGGATTTTTGCAACGAAGGAGACTAAACCTAAGTTTTCTATTTATGGGCCTGACAAGATTTCGCAATCATGCTCCTACGTATCTCAATAGAGAACTCAAGGCTTACATAGTTCTGGGTAGAAAATGTTTGTTTGTTGGTCGATTTTAGCGAAAGCTATATTGTATTAATCGACGAAAACATTGTTTTACCCAAAACAGATGAGGAGCAGACGTATACTACACATCGAATGGATTTACAAATCAACATTCGGAAAAACGTCACTTATCTCAACTCAACAATTGTGGCCGAAGCATTGCTTTGCATCATCTAAAGACAAGATGTCTTTCGTTTATGAAAAGGGTTTTTTATTAATCACACGGTGGCGAAAAAGAGTTTGATTGGTTGGATGTATTTTTGGGCTTGAAAGACGAGTACTTATGACTTGCAAGCTCTTACAACTTGGGTCTAATACTCGGGACTACGTCTGGATATTTCACCCAGGTAATATTTTTCTTCCAATTTACTTATGAAAATGATTTAAATATTGGAGTGTTTTGAAGAGAAGACGAATATTTATGGCTTGCAAACTCTTACAGCTTGAGCCTAATATTCAGGATTAAACCTGGGTATTCCATCCAGGGTAATCTTTTTCTTCAGATTTTAGTGAGAAAAAAGATTTGAATATTGGAGTATTTTGAAGAGAAGACGAATACTTATGGCTTACAAGCTCTTACAACTTGGGCCTAATATTCAGTATTACGACTGGATATTCCATCAAGGGTAATCTTTTTCTTCAGATTTTATTGAGAAAAAGATTTGAATATTGGAGCGTTTTGAGGAGAAGACGAATACATATGACTTACAAGCTCGTACAACTTGGGTCTAATATTCGGGATTACGACTGGATATTCCATCCAGGGTAATCTTTTTCTTCAGATTTTAGTTAAGAAAATAAATTATATAAAAAAAGATTAATGTAAAAGGTTTGAAATTAAATTAAAATGATCAAATCGTGGAAGTTTGAAATCAATGAAAATTGAATGGATATGCTCAAAAAAATAACTCGATGTGAAAAGACCTCAAAAATAAGTCGAGTAAATAAAGAAAGAAAGAAAGAGTTATTTACATTACACACACAAAAATTAATTAAGACGGAAAAAATAAAATCAACAAGTATTAACAAAATTGGACTAGATAAAAAGATATAAACGGTAAAATAAAATCGTAAGAAGTTTATATAAAAAAAATCAAGGAAATGGCCACAAAAAATATTGATAAAGGGAAAAAAATAAAATTTGTTACCACCAAGAATTTAACTTTTGCCCCTAGATCTAAACAGCAGTGCCCTCACCAACAGGCCCAATACTCATATTTGTAAAATAGCCAAATTAGTTAATATATGACCAAACAACTCACTAAAAATTTAAAATAAAATAAAAAGAAATTGGGCCTAGATTGGGTCGGACCCTTTCATGACCCGATCCGCCTCTGCAACTTAAAGGGGAACAGAACAAACCCTAGGGGAATATGACCAAACGACCGCCTCCCATTTTTGAACCTCTTCTTCGTGCAAAAAAAATAGCGGTGAAGCTCTTCCAACCATAACAATGCATTCTCATTACCTATCTCTCTTGCCTCACACGCTCTGCTTCTACCTCACACGGTCTCACCCTCACACGGCCGAAACCTTACCCTCACTGGAATAGGAAGCAAACCGTGTAAATCTCCATGATTCACACGGTTACCCAAACGCACAAACAGCAAACACAAACGCAAAAAAAAATCGCAACAAGGTGAATGAAATTACCGGATGCCTGCGAACAGAGATGGTGCGGAGAGATGAATTCTTCGGTGGAAAAAAAAGATTTCAGGAAAGTAAGTCTTATCTTTTAAAAAAAAATCTTCTTGTTCTTCTGTTAATGATACTGTTGTGGTTGAGTTGTTATGATGTTTTTCTTTTTGAATATCTCTGTAATGTTAATTGGTATCCCTCCCCCTGTTTTTATTTACTTCCCTTTTATCTTAGAACTCTTAGGGTACCATTTTTGTAAAAAGAATTGAACTTCAATAACTTTTGATAAAACAGAAATTTCTAACATCTTTTTTGTGTAGAATGTCTCTGCCATACTGGTGTTGTGATATCCCGAGAAAAGAAGTCTTTATCTTTCTGGTTTTGACTCTTAGCCTTGTACCTTTTTCCTAAAATCATGCTAATATCTGTTATTTCTTCTGCTTATACAAGACAAAATTCTACCAACAAACAAGGTTGTTGTTGTCCTCATGGAAAGAGTAATCACGGGACCACCTTTGCAAACTTGGGATTTTTTTTATGGAATTGTATTTATTTTGTTATAAAGAAAAGAAAAGACAAAACTTGATGTACAGGGATTAAATGACAAGATTAAATTTGTAAAACAAAAATTCCTGCTATGTCTAATTTTTGAAAACTTGAATTGTTATATATATATATATATATATATATATATATATATATATATATATATATATATATATATATATATATATATATATATATATATATATATATATATATATATATATATATATATATATATATATATATATATATATATATATATATATATATATATATATATATAAAATAGTGTTATCCTAATATTTTATTAAAAAAAAAACTCTTGTTAGAAACTAATTAATCAATAATAACCAATTAGCACCTGACTTAAAATTTTAAATATTAAAAAAAATGCAACAAGTATAGCTTCACTCAGTGAAACTAGAACTCCAATGCAAGTGCAAAAAGAAATTTTAAACATCTGTACCCAAAGCGATGCAAGACAATTATTCATGTAATGTATGTTAGATGGTGCATGAATGAATGATGATGTCGTTCCAACCAAACTACGAATCTAACGAGAATATGTAGCAAAACTTAAATTATCAACTTAACAAAGGTTAAATGAAAGTCAAATCAATGATGGTTATGGACATGTAAGGGATAGAAAAAATGCAAGATCGATCAAAAGAAATAAGTCAAGCAAGATGACCATTAATCCCAAATTATGTACGGAATATGAAATCCTTATGACCCCGATGACCATCAATTCAAACAATGAGATATGAGATGAATGGATGTTTTAAAGATGGATAACTTTTAGGTGGGGCGAAATTTAAGGTGTGACACATGTGATCCAAGTGGATGATGTGCAGGTGAGAGATAACCTGACTGTAGAGGCATCACCCATGCAGATAGAGGATCGATAAGTGAAGCAGTTGCGGAGTAAAGAGATTGTCTTGGTAAAGGTAGTTTGGAGAGGACTGGCTTGTGGGAGCATGACTTGGGAGCGTGAAGAATAGATGAGAGAGTCGTATCCGACTCTATTTTCATCAGGTAATTTTCGAGGACGAAAATTTCTTAAGTGGGGGAGAATTGTAACATCCTGTTTTCCTTATTAGTTGTTTTACTATATTTTATTTGTTTGAGTTTTGTATTTTAATAATTTATGATATTGTTGGATGTTGGTGGGATGTGAGTCCTTGAGTTAGAGATATAGTAATTTAATTATTAGATGAGTAGAATATTTAGAATTATTTTATTAAATAAATTAATAATTATGTTATATTATTTAGTGAAAATAAGAAAAATAGATTAATTAGAATATATATATATATATATATATATATATATATATATATATATATATATATATATATATATATATATATGAGAAATTAAGAGGTTAGTTGGAATCATGATATTAAATAAAATAATAGTTGTAATATAATTATTTAATTAAAAAATGGATGTGTAGAGAAAATAAGGGCAAAGTTGTCATTTTGAGAGTAAGTCGGGGGTAAAGGTGGTAAAACCTAATTAAAAAGGAATATGTTATTAGAGTGAGGGAGAGGTGAGAAGAGACCGTTCTCATTTTGTACGTGAAAAGTTGGAAAGGAGAAGAAAACTAGGATAAAGAAAGGCTTAGGAGGAGCACCATTGTTAGAGTTTGAGGAGCACTTTTGCAAGAGAAAATCTAAGGTAAGGGTGGGAAACTTCAATAATGAGAGTATATGCATGAAGGATAGGATAGAAGAGTCCTTAAACTCCAATAGGGCATTTGGAATTTTACTAAATTCTGATTTTTTATGATATCTTGATGTTATATGTTGTGATTATTGATGATTTTTGTGCACTATGTGTGGCTCTATTTTCTGTTTTGAGTGTTGGGATAATTTCACCATTATTGAGAGTTTTAAAAATTTATGGAATTGATAAAGTTATGAATTTTATAATTTAAATGATGCCAATAAGTGATAAATCGTAAATTTGATGTTTTAATCATTGGATAAATGTTAGGTTTCGAATTCTAATATCGAGACTTTTTGCGGAATCGAAATCGGAGGTCCGGAAGGTCTCCAACGATGAAAAATAAGTTTTTGGACTGTTCTTCGATCCTGTAACCAGTTACCGAACTGATTGTAACCGGTTACCACTTGAAAAATAGGGTTCTGGACTGTTTTCGAGTTTGTAACCGGTTACGGGTTTGAGGGTAACCGATTACCACTGTTATGTGAAAAGTTGGAAATTGAAAATGTTGTAACTTAAGCTCTATAACTCCGTTTGACGCGCAATGTGAAGCGTTAGAAAGCTAACGCATAGTACTATCTCATGGTGATGCCTTAAGAGGATGAATATGATGTATTTAACATTGAATTAATTTGTAATGCATTATTGTTCTTGTCACGGTTGGAAAAATGATAGAGTCGTCACCATCTTTTATTCGTTTCTAAGGAATAGGAAAATAATGATAAAACCTATAAACTAAGGGTAAGATGCTAGGTTCGGGAGTTGTTTATGTAAGGATAATGTATTAGACACAACTCACTCCCATTGTACTCAATAAGATCCTCCTCTAATTCTAGGATTAGTGTGTGTCTAAAGATGTTCGCTTTATTATTTATTAATTGTTTAATTATTTATTTATTTAAAAAACATTTTATTATTTTAATAAGAGAAGAGCTAAAAAATGTTTTTGATTATTATACTTGATAGATTCTTACAACTATATGTCTATGTACCCTCAAATTTATTGAAGGATCAGAGCCCCGTAGTTCGTCTCGAAAATGTTGGTTGGTTGATTGTTTTATCCCTTGAAAATTCTCACGCATCGGAGACGGAGAAGTGATTGATTTTAAGAAAGTGCCTCAATACACTAGGGTATAAGACTTATAGTTTTGTAATAATATTTTTTATTATAAAATTTATTTAAATGATACCCGTGAAATATTTATTATGATAGGAAAAAGTAATAATTTTATTATACTATTTTAAATGTGGGACAATTAAGAATGATAAAGAAGTAAATATAGAATTCTTGGTCCCCTTAATTCCAATACCAACACATGTCTATGTGACTACTACAAAGTACACCATGATTCGGTAAATCCTACAAATAAACATTAATAAAAATAATAATGAAACTAGGAGAAATATTCATAATTGAGAAATAATATAATAGGAGTGTATATTGCAACAGAAACAACATATCATTTTATAGAGAAAGTGGATCTTGAATAACAAAAATTTACTAAAGGAAAAAAAGGGTTACCAAACTAGAATGCAGTGATCAATTTAAGCGGCTTCCTACTCTCTTTCTTTCCCTCTCCTTTGTGTTTTTCTCCCATTTCCTTTGGTGCAAGATTTCTTCTTCCCTTTTTTGCTTGGATGAATGTTGAAGGTTTTCGGTTTATTTGTTATTGTTCTTCAGTATGAAGAGCAACAACTTTAGGATAATAAGTTTGTAATTGTTGATCACTTTCCTGTGGTAATTGTAGGTCTATTTATAAGGTTGAATTATGTCAGAAATTGAATATTTAATTGAATTATTTAAGAAAGATTTTATCAAATTCGATCTTATTTGTTTCTTAGGGACCGAGTGAAATGGATTCATGACCTATGTATACGGTAACAATAAAATATAAATGAAATAATTTTTAATGCTATAATAACAATGCAATAATATTAATTAATAATTTAAAAATAATAAATAATATTGCAAAATGGTAATAATAATAGGAATAAAAATATTTTGATTTTCCCTTTATTTTTTTAAACTAAAGTACATTAAAAATAAATAATATAATAATAACTAAAATAATTTAATAAGAAATTCAAAGAAAAATAAGTACAAATTTTAATTTTAAAATAATGTAAGTGAAGGTAAAAAAAAAGAGAAAAAAACTTTAAAAATACATAAAATTAAATCTGGTCACAATTAATCAAAATAATCAAAACCTATAAACCAATTTTATTTGATTTTTTATTTATGCCTATTTTGATCAATCAAATTCATTCTTTCATAAAACCATATAATCACTATCCTAAAATGCAATATTTAGAAATGTGAACAAAATCTTTTCAATTTTTTTTATTTTGTGATTTTTTTGATATTTTATGAATAAGAAGAGAGAAAAAAGTGAAAAAAATAATATTTTAAAAAATTCCTAAATAAAAATTAATCAAAACAATGATAAAAAATGTCAATTGTGATTTGAAAATAAATAGAAAAGTTAGAAATAAAGAAAAAAACACACTAAAAGGGAGAAATGTGAGATTCGAACTTAAAACTTTTCCCTTGTAACTTCTTACATATGCTCTTCTATCAATTGAGGCAATATATTTAGTTGTAGTAGAATTGAACCATAATACTAATATTTTAATGAGAGTTAATTATATTAGTAATATTTAAAGCTCTATAATTTTATCAATTTATACTTTATTAAGTAAATACTACCCTTAACTAATTGTATTTTTTTTAATAAATAAGACATATTATCCTGATTACTAATCCTACTAACTTTCCTAAAAATTAATAGTAATATCCTTTTTAGCATGCTCCTACAAATTATGTTTTTTTTTTCAAAAATCTTAATAATACTCATAAACTAAAATCAACTCCTAAGAGGGACTAAAAAATCAAAATGATCTCCCTTTGACTTTTTAGGTCATTTGACCAGATGACTGGTATGCTCTGAATATGTTAGTGTCAGCTGAAAATGAAAATGAAAATGTAGTCAAAATTTGGGGTACGACAGCTGCCCCTATTTAATTAGCTTCAAATTGAGATGATGATGAGTCTTTATCTTCTTAGGGAGGATATGATTAAATATAAAGAGGAACCCTAATTTTGACCGCGAGGTTAATAGACTCCAAAGCCGACAAGGATTGACCAATCCTTGGTGCTTTGTTGGCACCCCACTTTGATGTATCCCTGACAATATCTCCTTGCATACGATTCCCATAGTCATAAAAATCGGGCATGACTCGGATGATCCTCTGGTCTCTTTTTGATAATCCTGGTAGAACCCCTGATGAAACTCTTAATAAAATCCATGGAAAAAATCTTGATGAAACCCCTGATATAACTTCTGATGGAACCCCTGATGATAAGACCTTGATGAAACCCTTTGACAAATCCCTAATGAAACCCCTTCATTAATCCCTGATGATCAGTTTCAACCTCTCAGGGTGAAACTAGCATACAATTCATATGATCATTCAATCGTGTTACTAGAATCGGGTTGGACTGTAGTGATACCCTGATCACTCTAGAAGAAACCCTTTTGCTAAAAACTCTGGTGAAATCCCTTGATAAAATTCTGGTAGAGCCCCTTGATGGAACCTTTTGATGAAACTTCGGATAGAATCCCTAGATGAAACCCTTGATGAAACCCTTTTGATGAAATCCCTTGATGAAACCCCTTGATAAAAATCTGGTGAAACCCATTGATGAAAACCCTTGATGAAACTCCTGATAGAATCCTTTGATGAAGCCCTTGATAAAATCCTTGGTGAAACCCACAGTGAAACCCTTTCACAAAACCTTGATAAAACCCCTCTGATAAAAATCCTTAATGAAACCCTTAATAGAATCTCTTGATGAGACCCTTTTTGATCAAATTTAACCTGTATGGGTGAAACTTGCATACGATTCCCATGATCATCCGATCATTTTACGAGAATCGGGTAGTACTCTAGTGATGCCCCGATCATTCTGGATTAAACCCCTTGGTAAAAGTATGGCAGAACCCTTTGATGAAATCTTTTGATGACATTCCTGATAAACCCTTTTGATAAAATCCCTTGACAAACCTTGTATATGGAACGTGTCCCGTGTGTGGGATAGGTTAATAAGTGTAACACCTCAAAATTTGCCCTCCTCTCTTGGGACTAGCATATCATATTGCATAACATTTTTAGGTCATTAGGCATTGCATATTGCATATCATGTGGTTACATTGTGCAAGTCATCCTCACAAGTCTTGATCAGAAGATGGGAGGTCATGTGCAAGCTAGGGTTTCATTGGACTGGTCATTAATCATCTGAGGATGTGGAGGTTCAAATTAGGGTTTTGTGGTTCTCAGGGAGATTGGTCTTCATCTTGATTGAAATGATTCATCATCATCATCATGGTTTATCATCAGAAGATTCAAGTGTTGGAGCATATTCCTTGAGATTAGGGTTTTGACCACTGGTCAACCCTAATCATCTGCATTGGGCCAATCAGGGCATGGCTAGGAGATGTGGTCTAAGATGGCTATGAGGATCATTTCATGATTGTATTGAGCTTATTGAGGCTAGGGTTTCATCCTTGGGCCATTTCATCAGAGAATTGGGGCTCAGATTGATCAGTGCATTGCCAAATTCATCTATCAGTTGAAAAAGTCAACTGTGGTCAACTGTGCTTGATTTAATGGATTTGGAGGTGAAAGAGAGTTGGATACACTTCATTCATGTTGGAACAAGTGTTATTTGACATGTCAAAGCTCAAGAATGGAGAGAATCAAGTCAAGACAAAAATTGCCAAAAATAGAAAGTGACTTGTAATGGAAGTTTCCAAAAATGGAAAGATTTTGACCTCAAATTTACATGTCCAAGGAAGCTTCAAATGAAAATTTGTTCAACATGAAAGTTGTAGATCTTGTTCTCACCTTTCTAAAAAGTCCAAGAACTTGAAAATCCCATGTATGGTTGGCAAGTTATGGTCCAGTCAATTTCAAAAATGACCCATAATCAGAGGGGCATAACTTCCACATGGAGTGTCCAAATTGAATGATCTTTTTATGCACAAACTCCATTTGACATGTACTTTCATGGTGCATAATTGGAATTCTTCAAAAATGGTCAATGCAAAAAGTCAAATTTCAAGTGTACAGTTAAAGATCCAGGGGCAAAATGGTCCAACTTGTGAAATAATGGGAATTTTTGAATGGGGATTTTTGTAACACCTCACAAATGCTATTTGGAAATGGTTTGAATCATCATAACAGGTCAAGGTGCAATGGTTGAAGAATTCACTTTTGAAATGAACTTGAAAATGCATAAAAGTGCCATGACATAGTGAAATTGCAAAATATACATCCAATGGCCATGGGACAAGTTGCAACAGCTCACACATGTCATTTTGAGAGTGTGTGAGCTGTCAATGAGCTGTCACAAAGCCCATAGGAAAATACCATTTTGCCCTTGGCTTTGAAAGTGACATTTTGCTAATCACTTACACAATTGGCTAATTAGGTGATTAAGGCTTGATTAATTGGAGGTATAAGTTCCTAATCCTAACAAACTCCTAACAGAAATCACATTTCACAAGAATTCAACAAACTTTTGGCTCAAAATTCTCCAAATTCTTCAAGAAGCTTCAAGAGCAAGATCCATTGGAACTTCTTCATTTCTTCACCAAATCGTGTGATTTTTCTTGCTACCTCCTCCATTCATCTTCTCCTTCAACTGTTTTGGCATAGCAACATCCAAAGCCTCAAGATCCGTGACTGTTGACAAAGTGTGCATCAATGGCTTTTGAAGATTCCTTCCACTAGAAGCAAATTCAATCGAACCTAACACCTCTAGTCAACTCACCTATCATCACACTACATCTGTTTTGGATCAAGGAGCTGCAAAAGCACACGAATCATCACTGTAATCTCCAGGTACTTAAAATTCGAACATCATGATTTCTTGAATTGCTATATGCTTCTTGTAGTGTGTGCAACGTAGATGATCATGATACCTTTGGTTTTTGAAATGGATGATTGTAGAGAGAGATATCGCGATTAGAAGAATTGATTCCAAAACCTAATGTGTTCGATTCAGGAAATTTAGGAACAATTAGGATGATTCATGTACATATTTGAGATCTACGCATTGAGACCTTTCCAATGACTATTCGCATGATGATTTTGGTGAAACTTTGATGTTCTTCATGTTCATGGCCAATTCTGGAAACACGATGAAGCTGATGATGAAAATCTGGAAATTTCACTCGTTTGATCCACTGAACCTCCTTGCCAATTTTGAAACATGTTTCCCGCGGAATCCTAGCCACTCACGTTGCGCCACTGCATTAATGCTACGTTGCGTTTTGAGCCTTGGCCAGCGTATTTACAATTGTGCCATTAACTCGTTTAATTTAAATAAAACATTGAATAATTATTTAAAAATCATACAAATCTTAAAAATTCATAGAAAATTAATGGAAAGTCAGAAAAATATGAGGATTTTTTCTATAGTTTCCAAATTCCCTCTAGAATTTTATGGACATGATTTTGCAAGTTGTGCATGGTGAATTGTTGACTTGGTCTATGGATGTTTGACTTGTATGCATTTTTGACATGTTATACCATTTTCAATGTGAAATACTCATGCTTTAAAAGAAATTCTTGAAATTTTTTGTGGTGATTCTAGACATGTTGCTGGTGATTTACATGTAAAGTTTGTGATTTTTGGATACCTGTGGAGTGAGATATGATTTTTTGAACTTAGGTGTGACAATTTGTGTCACACCTAACTAGGGAAACTTCATGAAATTATTTGCCTAGCCTATGCTTGTTGAAATGAGTTGAAATTTTGCATGGATGTTTATGGATATGTTGAGATGCTATGTGAATTTTTCTGGATTTTTATATGGCATTTTCAATTTGATTGATATTTTTCATCTCTGTTGGTCAATTATGCAAGTTCATATGATACATGTTTGTAAATTTAATGTGAAATCCTCATATGGTTTTAGATGAACATGAAATTTGGTATGCTGGTTGTAGACACATTGTAGGACGTCCCTGTTTTGGTCCCATTCATTTCTTAGTTGTTGTCACTCTGTTATGAATTTTTGAAGTGAATGCTTGTGTTGATACCTTGAGTTGGCTTGAATAATTGTGTCTGTATTTCTTGATTTTCATTGCCCTAGTTCCTTTTGTCCAATTGAGCTGAAAATTGACATGCTATACCTTGAATAGGTCCTGTTTAGGTGTGAATTATTTGAGGATTTTTGAAATTGTTTTGGTATGCTTTTGATTGAAGTTATTCTGTTTGGACATTGGATGTTGCATTTGACCTAGTTTGACTTGTTTTGGTCATGAAATGATATTGATGAATGGTATGAGCATGGGACCAATTGCATTTGCTTTTGAATTGTTTTAAGTTGATTTTGGATTGAATCCCTTGCTGTTTAGATTTTTTTGTCACCTTTGGACCCTAGGCTTGGCCTAGTGGTCTAGTTTCTCACATTTGGATTGATTTTTCAGGATGAAATGCAAAAGGCTTAAGGAAAATGATTCAAGTCAATTAAATTGGATTTGTTCGATGTTTGTAAACTAACATGAATTTGTTTTGTAGGTTGTGAAGCTTGAGCTTGAGCTTATAGCTTGCCTTTGTGTGCATTAATCTGTATAGTCTGACTGATTAACATTTGCTGTTTATTGTTGTCTGTCTGAGTACTGATGATACTTGATTGTTTTCAGGTACATTTAGTCGCTTACAGTTCTTTAAGAACTAGCTTGCTGTTGCTTGGTTTTTGAACCACTTGAGGTAGGACTTCTATTCTTCATGTAGTCTGGAAGACCTGGCCTGTTATTTGGCCAGGCAACTGTCTGAAGTCCTCCTTAAGAGGCGATGTTTGTGGTTGTTTACATTTGTGCCAAGCAGGTGAAGACCTCTATGAGGCAATTGGTGGATCAAAGGGATATGCAATCTATCCCCCACTATTCTGTGAGTCGTCCCTCTGCTCACACGGCTGTGTGTTGATGCATTGGGACACAAACCCAAGATCCTGTGCTGTTGCACAATCGAGTCAGAGTCTTTGAGCGTAGAAGGGTCCCTCCATTCTGGACCCACGCTCCTTTGTCTGAAGCTCTCCCTGGTCAGGGATAAGAGCTGTGAGGTCTCATCCTCACTTCACCTTTCATCTGCTTCACCTTAGCCTCGTAATGGCAAGGTTAAGAGCGAATCTACCCATGTACAGATGACTTGCCTAGGCAGTCAAACCCATTGTTTAAGCCCTCTTGATTGGCTATAGTGTGTGCTATGTGAATATTTGACATGTTTACTTGAAATGCTTGAATTGCCTGTATGCTTGTATGCTTGCTTTCTTCCTGGATAGGATTAGCTTGCAGTTGTGCAAGTAGGTAGAAACCTGAACGTAGGGTAATGATGCATGACAACACTAGGCTCGAGTCCAGCTCCCTGGTAGTGTGTCTTCCCTTGGTTTCTGGCTAGATTTCTTTCCCTTGAGGGGGAACTACATCGCCCTGATCCTTGTTCCAGACGAGGTATGTAGGCAGGTGGTCGTGCGAGACCACTCCGGGCAAACTTTTTTTTCTTTTTGTGTGTGTTTACTTGTTATCTGATCGTGTGTTTTGGTTCGGATGCCGACGCAAGTCCAGTGATTGGCGGTCGGGCTCCACGTTTGCCTTCTGGTGTGTGTTCTGATTCGGATGCTGATGTAAGTCCAGTGATTGGCATTCAGGCTCCATGTTTGCCGGTGTGTCTTGTTTGGCGTGCGTGAGTCGAACTACAGTGGCTCTGATTCTCGTTCTAGACGAGATATGTAGGCATATGATGCGATGTCCTATCGAGCTCCCTTCTCTTAACCCCACCTGTGTTCCCTGTGTGTGTGTGTGATGTTTTAGCAACCTTTTCTTTTCTAGAACGTGGATCCCGTCGAGTACGACGGACGTGAGGGGTGCTAATACATTCCCCTTGCGTAACCGACTCCCTTACCCTTTCTCTTTGGTCGCAAGACCATTTCCTTTCCAGGTTTCTCTGAGCGTTTCCTTTCCCTATCTTGGGATAAATAACACGCAGTGGCGGCTCTGTGTTGTGTTTTATTTCAGCCCGCCGATTGTTTTTTCGCGGATGCGACAGCTGGCGACTCTGCTGGGGAATTTTGATAGATGTTGACCTGTGCTGGTCCATCTTCCCTAAGCGAGTCTTTCCTAGCGTTCTAGGATAGTTTAGGTTGCTTGTTTTGCTTTATTTATTGCATTTATTATTCTAACCAGTGTATATATTTGCATAAATATTTGCATGCATCATACTATCATGTCGCTATCCTCTGTGCAGGTGGTTCCTCTGTTTGGGGTGGGTGTTCTGAGTGGGGCTAAAACCCAGGCCCGAGTATACACCTAGGATTAGTGTGGTCTCACGTTCCTCAATTGCTAAATCAGCATATTGTTGCAACGTGACATGCCACAAGCCGGACGAGGTTCATCTGATAGTGCTTTCCATTGTGGAATATTCCACTTTGGTTGAGTTACTTCATCTGAACTGTTGACTCTGGTGACCGATCATTTCCCGGATCTTTGGTTGAGACGATCTCAGGAAAGCTACAATGGCACACCCGAAAGGGCAAACCCATTGAGTATCTCCGCCCGATTGTCGAGACTATTATCCGCCTTAGGATGACCTGATTAGAATTTACCTGTGAGGGGAGGGTGATTCTTTCAGATGCATGTTCAGATGGTGACTCAGAGGGTGATTTTTTGTTCCGTGGATCAGAGTCCTATTTATAAGTCGGATTTATGGCCATTTATTGTCGTGACGCCGGAGTACTGTCCGTGGTATTTATCAGTGGGGATCCGTTTATTCCAGGATTCCCTGGGCCGATTTTATCAGTGGGGATCCGTTTATTTCAGGGTTCCCCGGGCCGATTCAGATGACTGTGGGTATCTGTTCAGAGATGGTTTGATGATGATGATGATGATGTATCTGTCTTCCGTTTATTTCGGAACCCTTGAGATGGATTGGTGGTTACTTGTTCCCTCAGATGGTTATGATCAGTTCAGAGACCAGGTTTCAGAGAAACAGATGATCAGATGACTTGGAGGATGGCAATGCATTGCATTCATTCATCAGCATCATTAACATTGCATTTACCTGCATCTAACACATGTTTATCCATATGCAGGGACATTTTGATCGAGATCCTGGTTGAGAGACTTCCTGTTCAGATATGAGGACCGGTCTGAAAGACAACGTTGCCTACAGTTTCTTCAACCCAGAGATTGACGAGTTGAGAGATATGATAGCATTGATCACACCCGACCATGTGGGGATGTTCAGAGAGTCATACGGCAGTATCCTGAAGATGGTTTTCAGACTCACTGATAGTGACAGAAGTGCCATTCATACCCTTCTCCAGTTCTATGACCCGGGTCTGAGATGCTTCGTGTTTCCAGATTATTTGTTGGGGCCTCTGATGGAGGATTATGCTAGCATCTTGGGTGTTCAGATCCACGATCAGATTCCTTTCTGTGCTATTAGAGGAGAGCCTGATGCCCTTGGGATTTCTCGTGCTCTTTATTTGAGTCCGGAAGTGACCAAGGAGGGTTTGAAGGAGAAAGGAAAATTACCCGGTTTTCATTTGAGTTTCTTGGAGGCTAAAGCCAAGGAACATGCCGCAGTGGGTAACTGGAAGACGGTTTGTGCCTTGATTGCTGTGAGCATTTATGGTGTCATCATGTTTCCTAATCAGAAGAGCTTTGTGGACCATAATGCTATCAGATTGTTCATGCAGAGAAACCCTATTCCTACTCTGATCGGAGATGTTTACTACTCGGTTCATAATAGGAATGAGAAGCGGCATGGGGGTTTGGTCAGGTGCTGTGCTTAGTTGCTGTTCAGGTGGTTTATGGGGTATTTGCCTTCCAGAGGTGCTTTTGCTCATCTTGATCCTTCTGTCAAGTGGTCCTTCAGGTTGATGGGTTTGCGGGCTAATGACATTGCTTGGACTCATAACGGTTTAGCTGGCCGGGATTTCATATGCAGTTGTAGGAGTTTACCTAATGTGCCTTTGGTGGGAGTTCAGGGTTGCATTAATTACAATCCGGTGCTTCTCAGGAGACAGATGGGGTTTGCTGTAGAGGGTCCTCCTCTCAGTCGAGAGATTCAGGAGTCCTTTTATTTCCCAATTGATGGTAACCAGACCAAGCTGAGGCAGGTATTGGATGAGTGGCGAGATGTCCAGAGGAAAGGCAAGGTTCCTTATGGCAAAGTCAACAGTCGGTATTTTCCTTTGTTCGATGATTGGTTGCGGAAGAGGATTGAGGTTACATTGCTACCATTTCCTGGAGGTGATCCTGTGTGTCCTAGGATTGAGGGTCCAAGTTCTTCTGTCAGCATGGAAGAATTCCTCGAGATGAAGAGGGCCAGAGATCAGTTGCTTACAGAGAAAGCGGAATTGGAGATGAGTGTTGCTCAGGTTCAGAGGGTTAACCAGGAGATCAGAGTGAAGATGGAAGATCAAGACAAGCGACATGCCCTGGAAGCAAAGCGCTTCGAGATGGATACGGCCTATTATGGGAAGATCAGCCAAGCCTTGGCATCATCCAACCGGGAGCACGACATCACCAAAGAAAGATTGGCTAGAGCTTCAAAAGTCATTGAAGATGAGAAGATAAGGCAAATCTTGGTGAGAGATCAGAGGGATGACCGAGTCCGAGTCCTCATTGCTGAGTGGGAGGCAAAACTGAAAGTTAAGGAGTCAGAGAATCTGAGGATTATCACTGAGTGTGAGGCAAAGCTGAAGGTTAAGGAGTCAGAGAGTCTGAAGATCATTGCCGAGAAGGATCACTACATGGCTGAGAGAGATCACTACTTCAGACAGATGAAGATTCATCAGAAAGAAGTGGGGAGATTGCAGCAGGAGAACATCGAGCTCAGGTTCGCCGTAGAGTTCGCGAAGATGGAAGATGAGATAGGGCCATCTGTGGGACCCTCATCCGGCTAGATCTTTCATTTGATGTAGATTACCGTCAGGCTTGTTGACGGAATCGACTTGCTTGTATTTCTTTCTTAATTCTGGAGGATTGTATTTGAATTCTATCTGGTTGATGTATGACTATGGCACTGATTGTGCACTTTTTGCTATGCGATGGTGATTTTCATTCAGTGATTGATCTTCAAGCTTTATTTGCTTTACTGTATGCACTCACACAAGCACACACATGGTTTGGGGGTATCATGCTAAATCACATATCTCTGATCTGCACGATGAAATCAAATGTTGAATATCAGAATATTGCGGCCGGATTATTATTTGTCTCAATGAAGCCAGGATCAAGAGACAAAGTGTTCCCCATGTGGATGGACATTGCATTCATGCATAATAACTTGTTTTCTATTTTGCAGGTGTCAGTTTCTAACCTGTTTGATTGACACAGGAATGATGAATCCGTCCAACACTGACATTCTCGAGCTGAAAGAGAAGATGGGAGAGCTGATCAATGTCATGAAAGAGTTCGCCTTGGGGCAGAAAGTAATTTCCGAAAAGGTGGGGAGGATTGAAGACTGGCTGAAGATGGGGAACATGCAAGGAAACGCTTCGTCATCTGGACCGAAGAAATCCTTTGGTAATGACCAGCACAAGGATGAGGGTGAATCAAGTGCTGTGTACGCCCAGAGAGGACACGGTAGGGGTCGTTACTACCAGCACACTGCTGCAGTAACCATCCCTGCTGGTAAACAGTCAGTCCGACAGCAACCTCAGACAACTCCACAGAAAATACAGGGAGCTGGGAGTCAAGTGAAAGGAAAGGGGGTTGATCGTCATTTTGACAAGCCACCCATGCCATATGCTGCTCTGTTTAAAGAGTTGATGGATCTGGGGATGGTTCAGCCAAGGATGTTAGCTCCATTGAGATCAGATCAGAGGCCACCTAACTATAATGAGAAAGCCAGGTGTGAATTTCATTCTGGTGCGCCTGGGCATAACATTGAGGGTTGTAGAGCCTTTAAGCATACTGTCCAAGACCTGGTGGAGTCCAAAGCCCTCCATTTTTCACTGTCGTCAAATGTTAATGCTAATCCCATGTCGGTGCATGGTCAGACGATGGTGAATGCAATTGCTGAAAATTCAGATCGCGTCTGTGCGATGGGGGAAGAGACTGACAGCGACTGTGAACTTGAGTTATGGATAAAATCGTGCGTGGCAGGGAACTGGAAGGCCTAACAGATCAGCACTGTCACTTATCCGGAAGAATAATGATTTTCTGTTTTCAGTTGTTATCTGCATGAAAGCCGTACGTGTTTCCCGACACGTAATGGTCCATTGTAAGGGCCACCTCATGTTTAAATTTGCATTTTCTGCATCATTAATAAATGGATGTTTTTCAGTTAAAAGCGGTGTTCCCTGTTTTTCATTTATTTTTACAGTTTAAAAAAACAAATAAAAATGGCAATGTTTATTTTCGTTTTTTCCCTTTTTGATTTGTCTCGTTCCAATTTCGAAAAATAATTCTCCGGATCTCGTTGATAACAATTTGGTTACACCTCATATGACTTCGACAAACCGATCTATCATGCCGAAGAAGAAGGCGAAGAAGATTGTGATCTGCTGGAATTAGCCAGGTTGTCAAAACAAGAGGAGAAGGTGATTCAGCCGCGGGAAGAGCGAGTTGAGATTGATAACCTGTATACCGCCGAGGTCAGGAAGGAAGTGAAATTAGGGCCGCTTCAGAGGCAAGTCGAGAGCGGAATGGTAGCCCTGTTGAAGGGACATGTGGACACCTTCGCCTGGTCATGTCAGGATATGCCAGGGTTGGATACCGATGTCATTGTGCACAAGCTACCATGGAGAAAAGACTGTCCTCTAGAGAAGCAGAGCGCCAGTGCCCGTATCAGAGTGACTTTGTTTCATGATATGATTCATCATGGAATCAAATGCTATGTTGATGACATGATAGCAAAGTCCCAAACAGAAGAGGGGCATCTGGCAGACCGGGGCAAGTCGTTTGACCGGTTGAGACAATTCAAACTGAGGTTGAATTCAAGTGAGTGCACTATCAGAGTGCGGGCCGGTAAGCTGATGGGGTTCATTATAAGAGAGGAATCGAGGTTGATCCTGCAAAAAAAAAAAAAAAAATGCCTGAACCGAGAACAAAAAAGAGGTTCGTGGTCTATTAGGTAGATTGAACTACATGTCATGGTTCACATCTTATCTAACAGCCACGTGTGAACCCATATTCAGGATGTTGAAAAGAAAGATCAAACGGTCAGGTGAAATAATGATTGCCAAAAGGGTATTGAAAGAATAAAGAATAAGTTGCAGGAACCTCTGATTCTGATACCTTCCGTGGAAGGAGCGATTGTTAATCTGTGTTTGACGACCTTCGAGGGGTCTACGAGGTGCGTACTGGGGCAGCATGACGAGTCTTGTCGAAAAGAGCATGCAATTTACCTTAGCAAAAAGTTTACCGACTGTGAAACAATACACTCACTGTTCGGAAAAACTTGATGTACTTTGGCATAGGCTGCTCGCCGATCGAGACAGTGTATGCTGGTTCATACCACTTTGTGGATTTCGAGATGGATTTGATCAGGTAGATTTCTGAAAGAGCCAGCAATGACCGGACGGGTTGCGAAAGGGCCAATGGTTTTGATTGGATACGATATTCGATATATCTCTCAGAAAGCAATCAAGGGGAGTGTATTGTCTGATTACATCGCTCCGCAACCCATTGAGAGTTACCAACCGATGAGGTTTGAGTTCCCTGATGAGGACATCTCGAGGTGCTCTGATCGAAAGATTGAGAGTAGCCGATCCCAGAGGAGGGGCCTGACCCTGAATCCGAACGGATTCTGATGTCTGATGGGGAGGTTAAGGTGAATAAGCTTGTGTTGCCCGGATAACGTTTGAATGCACCGACGGTGTGATTGAGTATGAAGCTGGTATCCTGCGTATCAATCTCCGGTGCGTAATTCTACTGGGGCAACGGACTTGCTAGCTTGGTATATGGGATACAGGCCGTGTTACCGGTTGAGGTCCAGATTCCCTCTTTGAGAGTCCTGATGGACGTAAAATTGCAAGAGGCGGAATGGGTAAGGACCCGGTACGAAGAGTTGAGCCTAATTGAAGAAAAGAGGCTAGCAGCTATCTGTCATGGGCAGTTATACCAGCAAAGGATGAAGCGTGCTTTTGACAAGAAGGTGCGACCTCGGGTGTATCACGTAGGTGATATGGTGCTGAAAAGGATCCTTCCTCCTCAAAACGATCGAAGGGGCAAATGGACACTGAATTATGGAGGTCCATTCGTGGTCAAGAAGGTTTTCTCTGGTGGAGCCTTGTTATTAACGACCATGGATGGTGAAGATTTTCCATCCCCTGTGAATGCGGACGCAGTTAAAAAATACTTCGTATAAAAAGACCCGCTGGACGAAAGGAATAAAATAGTCCAAGCAAAAATGGGCATCCCGGCGAACCAAAAACAGAAGAAAGGTTTGGGCAAAAATTAGGGATAAAAGAAAAATGTACACCCGGCAAGTCGAAAACCTGAAAAGGCGACTTGGGCAAAAAAAGGGGTATCCCGGTGGACTGAAAACCCGAAAGGGCGGTCCAGGCAAAAGAGGGATTGAAACGAACAACTGCGTCTAGCATGATTGTTTGCGCTTTGGTTAAGGCATCGTGGATAATACCCGGTAGAGATCAGTTAGAAGCGTCTTGTTCAGAAGGCAGAAAGCACGGAGAGTCTGAGGACATATGGGGTGTAACCGAGTTGGAACTCGATGAGATCACGGGTTTCCTATTGCCATTAGGATAGATTTTTCCTTTTGTGCGCAATTACCTCTTTTCAGGAATTGCTTCCTTTTGTATTGCTCATTTGAGCCACGTACTTTTTCCAATCAATAAAATGCATATTCAGTCAAATAATTCTGTTTTTGTTTTTCATTACCGTTTAGATTGCAAAAACATCCAGATATTTTTGATCAAGAATTTTGCATTTTAAGACATACAGGTCCCTTCCAATGCATGTTTATAAGATTGAAAGCTTGAAATCTTATTCGGAAGGTTGAGTGACCCAAGTGTTGAAATCTTGACACGCCTGGGGCACGGTTTTATCTGACGACCTGTTTTGCAGGAACTGTAGGTATTTTCACTCACTTGCAGGTTGTGATGTGGAAGCTTTGACAAAACAAATCCCCATGGGAGTCCAATCAGGGACGAGTGTATGAAAGGATGAAGAAGTGACGTTGGGGCGTACGACGAGCCTTGATGTTAATCAAGAAGACTCTTCAAAGTCGGAAGATTTGGAAAGTCTGTAGAAATTCCCCGCAGAGTCCAATCAGGGACAAGCAAGTTGGAGAACGGTGAAGAGACAACGAGGGACGTCCGACGACCTTTGGAATTAATCAAGAAGACTCTTGAAAGTCGGAAAATTGAAAAGTCTGTATAATCCAGGAGTACGTTTCTCGTCGAGCGCGGAGCGACTTGGAATACAAGATGATGGAGCAGAAAAGGTCCAGACGAGTCTGGAAATTCTCAAGAGTGGAAGGCTGATACGAGATTGGGAGGTGGATACCGTGGTTCGACGAGTCGACGGGTGTTCTGTACCAACTTTTCTCATTTCCCAGCGAGGTCCCCAAGCAGAATTAGAGGACCAAACCTTCCAGCAGATCCAAGGTCTGTGACTTCCCCAGCCGAGTCAAGATGGTTATCCCCGGCAGGTTTAAAGCGGTGTTTCCTCAGCAGCCAGGTCTGAAGGTGGCTATTCCCCGAGTGGAGCGGGTTTCAATGAAATATATCTCCAGCAGTATTCATCCTACCAGTGGATTGGATGAGTTTCCGTAGCGGACAGATTTTTGCATCCCCAGCTGAGTTGATCCTATCTATGGATTGCATGGGTTGTCCCCAGCGGAGTAGCATTCGTTTTCCCTAGCAGGGTTTGGATGGTTATCCCCAGCAGGTGTCAGATCGAGGCTTCCCCAGTCAACAGGCCTGGAGGTTGCTGTTTCCCAGCAGAGTATCTGTGAGCAGTTCCCCAATGAAGTCACCGGGTATCTGTGAGGGTTTCCCAAAGGAGGTTCGGGATTGATATCCTCAGC
Source organism: Lathyrus oleraceus (assembly GCF_024323335.1). Classification (NCBI taxonomy): domain Eukaryota; kingdom Viridiplantae; phylum Streptophyta; class Magnoliopsida; order Fabales; family Fabaceae; genus Lathyrus; species Lathyrus oleraceus. Next base: position 338,701,523 of record NC_066583.1, read on the forward strand.
AAGTCAAAGATTGTTGTATCCCCACAGAGGGCGTTGGTGGTTCTTATCCCCAGCAGTTTCTCGAGCGGAGTGGGTGCAAAGGAGGTTCTTCCCCAGCAAGGGTTACCTTTTCCCAATGGCAGTGTTATTCCCCCAGCGGGATGGAGAGCGGAGTGTTGACGAGTTCCTCATCAGAGTGTCTCGAGTTCCCCAGAAGAGTCCCTTGAGGGGGATACTTTTTATGCATTCATCATGTAGAGTAAGCATAGCATATTGCATAGAAACAATAATAAATCCCGTAGCATTTCCATAATTATGGAGCATTACGCAGAAAAAGATCATGCATCATTGTTGCAAGCACAAGCTAGTCTCAAGCCGTGGTTACCGTTTGAGAGGTGGTTTTACCGGACAGTGAAGGTGTTACTCCGGGGAGTCTAGCATCAGGTTTTTTATCAACAAGGTTCTCTAGTAGTGCGATACTGGAGGAATTCTTTTCCGTCGGACAGAGGTGGAAATAAAATCAGAGGACGTTACGCGATCAGCGCGATTCAAGCCGTGGTTACCGCGTGAGGATTGGTTTTGCCGGACAGTGAAGACGATACTCCGAGGAGTTCAGCATTGTGAGTTTGGAGCAACAGTATTTCCCAGTCATCAGTAAGTGTCTGGTCGAGTTTTCTTTGGTGTCAGTAAACATCATCATTCGATGTCCAGTAAACGTCAAGTTACTTCCCAGTCATTGTTTAATGTCTAGTCGATCATTGTTTGATGCCTGTAAACATCATTATCTGATGCCTGTAAACATCATTGTTTGATGCCTGTAAACATCCTTGATCGATGTCCTGTCAACATCATTGTTTGATGCCTGTAAACATCATGGTTTGATGCCTGTCAACATCATTGTTTGATGCCTGTCAACATCATTGTTTGATGCCTGTAAACATCATTGTTTGATGCCTGTAAACATCATTGTTTGATGCCTGTCAACATCATTGTTTGATGCCTGTAAACATCATTGTTTGATGCTTGTCAACATCATTGTTCGATGTCTGGTAAACATCATTGTCCGATGCCTGTAAACATCGAGTTTTCTCCCAGTCATTGTTTAATGTTTGGTCGAGTTTTCTTTGATGTCCTGTAAAACATCATTGTCCGATGCCTGTAAACATCGAGTTTCTTCCCGGTCATCAGTCAGTGTCTGGTTGAAGGTGTACCCTATGATATGTCTCTTGGGACTAGCATATCATATTGCATAACATTTTAGGTCATTAGGCATTGCATATTGCATATCATGTGGTTACATTGTGCAAGTCATCCTCACAAGTCTTGATCAGAAGATGGGAGGTCATGTGCAAGCTAAGGTTTCATTGGACTGGTCATTAATCATCTGAGGATGTGGAGGTTCAAATTAGGGTTTTGTGATTCTCAGGGAGATTGGTCTTCATCTTGATTGAAATGATTCATCATCATCATCATGGTTTATCATCAGAAGATTCAAGTGTTGGAGCATATTCCTTGAGATTAGGGTTTTGACCACTGGTCAACCCTAATCATCTGCATTGGGCCAATCAGGGCATGGCTAGGAGATGGGGTCTAAGATGGCTATGAGGATCATTTCATGATTGTATTGAGCTTATTGAGGCTAGGGTTTCATCCTTGGGCCATTTCATCAGAGAATTGGGGCTCAGATTGATCAGTGCATTGCCAAATTCATCTATCAGTTGAAAAAGTCAACTGTGGTCAACTGTGCTTGATTTAATGGATTTGGAGGTGAAAGAGAGTTGGATACACTTCATTCATGTTGGAACAAGTGTTATTTGACATGTCAAAGCTCAAGAATGGAGAGAATCAAGTCAAGACAAAAATTGCCAAAAATAGAAAGTGACTTGTAATGGAAGTTTCCAAAAATGGAAAGATTTTGACCTCAAATTTACATGTCCAAGGAAGCTTCAAATGAATATTTGTTCAACATGAAAGTTGTAGATCTTGTTCTCACCTTTCTAAAAAGTCCAAGAACTTGAAAATCCCATGTATGGTTGGCAAGTTATGGTCCAGTCAATTTAAAAAATGACCCATAATCAGAGGGGCATAACTTCCACATGGAGTGTCCAAATTGAATGATCTTTTTATGCACAAACTCCATTTGACATGTACTTTCATGGTGCATAATTGGAATTCTTCAAAAATGGTCAATGCAAAAAGTCAAATTTCAAGTGTACAGTTAAAGATCCAGGGGCAAAATGGTCCAACTTGTGAAATAATGGGAATTTTTGAATGGGGATTTTTGTAACACCTCACAAATGCTATTTGGAAATGGTTTGAATCATCATAACAGGTCAAGGTGCAATGGTTGAAGAATTCACTTTTGAAATGAACTTGAAAATGCATAAAAGTGCCATGACATAGTGAAATTGCAAAATATACATCCAATGGCCATGGGACAAGTTGCAACAGCTCACACATGTCATTTTGAGAGTGTGTGAGCTGTCAATGAGCTGTCACAAAGCCCATAGGAAAATACCATTTTGCCCTTGGCTTTGAAAGTGACATTTTGCTAATCACTTACACAATTGGCTAATTAGGTGATTAAGGCTTGATTAATTGGAGGTATAAGTTCCTAATCCTAACAAACTCCTAACAGAAATCACATTTCACAAGAATTCAACAAACTTTTGGCTCAAAATTCTCCAAATTCTTCAAGAAGCTTCAAGAGCAAGATCCATTGGAACTTCTTCATTTCTTCACCAAATCGTGTGATTTTTCTTGCTACCTCCTCCATTCATCTTCTCCTTCAACTGTTTTGGCATAGCAACATCCAAAGCCTCAAGATCCGTGACTGTTGACAAAGTGTGCATCAATGGCTTTTGAAGATTCCTTCCACTAGAAGCAAATTCAATCGAACCTAACACCTCTAGTCAACTCACCTATCATCACACTACATCTGTTTTGGATCAAGGAGCTGCAAAAGCACACGAATCATCACTGTAATCTCCAGGTACTTAAAATTCGAACATCATGATTTCTTGAATTGCTATATGCTTCTTGTAGTGTGTGCAACGTAGATGATCATGATACCTTTGGTTTTTGAAATGGATGATTGTAGAGAGAGATATCGCGATTAGAAGAATTGATTCCAAAACCTAATGTGTTCGATTCAGGAAATTTAGGAACAATTAGGATGATTCATGTACATATTTGAGATCTACGCATTGATACCTTTCCAATGACTATTCGCATGATGATTTTGGTGAAACTTTGATGTTCTTCATGTTCATGGCCAATTCTGGAAACACGATGAAGCTGATGATGAAAATCTGGAAATTTCACTCGTTTGATCCACTGAACCTCCTTGCCAATTTTGAAACATGTTTCCCGCGGAATCCTAGCCACTCACGTTGCGCCACTGCATTAATGCTACGTTGCGTTTTGAGCCTTGGCCAGCGTATTTACAATTGTGCCATTAACTCGTTTAATTTAAATAAAACATTGAATAATTATTTAAAAATCATACAAATCTTAAAAAATTCATAGAAAATTAATGGAAAGTCAGAAAAATATGAGGATTTTTTCTATAGTTTCCAAATTCCCTCTAGAATTTTATGGACATGATTTTGCAAGTTGTGCATGGTGAATTGTTGACTTGGTCTATGGATGTTTGACTTGTATGCATTTTTGACATGTTATACCATTTTCAATGTGAAATACTCATGCTTTAAAAGAAATTCTTGAAATTTTTTGTTGTGATTCTAGACATGTTGCTGGTGATTTACATGTAAAGTTTGTGATTTTTGGATACCTGTGGAGTGAGATATGATTTTTTGAACTTAGGTGTGACAATTTGTGTCACACCTAACTAGGGAAACTTCATGAAATTATTTGCCTAGCCTATGCTTGTTGAAATGAGTTGAAATTTTGCATGGATGTTTATGGATATGTTGAGATGCTATGTGAATTTTTCTGGATTTTTATATGGCATTTTCAATTTGATTGATATTTTTCATCTCTGTTGGTCAATTATGCAAGTTCATATGATACATGTTTGTAAATTTAATGTGAAATCCTCATATGGTTTTAGATGAACATGAAATTTGGTATGCTGGTTGTAGACACATTGTAGGACGTCCCTGTTTTGGTCCCATTCATTTCTTAGTTGTTGTCACTCTGTTATGAATTTTTGAAGTGAATGCTTGTGTTGATACCTTGAGTTGGCTTGAATAATTGTGTCTGTATTTCTTGATTTTCATTGCCCTAGTTCCTTTTGTCCAATTGAGCTGAAAATTGACATGCTATACCTTGAATAGGTCCTGTTTAGGTGTGAATTATTTGAGGATTTTTGAAATTGTTTTGGTATGCTTTTGATTGAAGTTATTCTGTTTGGACATTGGATGTTGCATTTGACCTAGTTTGACTTGTTTTGGTCATGAAATGATATTGATGAATGGTATGAGCATGGGACCAATTGCATTTGCTTTTGAATTGTTTTAAGTTGATTTTGGATTGAATCCCTTGCTGTTTAGATTTTTTTGTCACCTTTGGACCCTAGGCTTGGCCTAGTGGTCTAGTTTCTCACATTTGGATTGATTTTTCAGGATGAAATGCAAAAGGCTTAAGGAAAATGATTCAAGTCAATTAAATTGGATTTGTTCGATGTTTGTAAACTAACATGAATTTGTTTTGTAGGTTGTGAAGCTTGAGCTTGAGCTTATAGCTTGCCTTTGTGTGCATTAATCTGTATAGTCTGACTGATTAACATTTGCTGTTTATTGTTGTCTGTCTGAGTACTGATGATACTTGATTGTTTTCAGGTACATTTAGTCGCTTACAGTTCTTTAAGAACTAGCTTGCTGTTGCTTGGTTTTTGAACCACTTGAGGTAGGACTTCTATTCTTCATGTAGTCTGGAAGACCTGGCCTGTTATTTGGCCAGGCAACTGTCTGAAGTCCTCCTTAAGAGGCGATGTTTGTGGTTGTTTACATTTGTGCCAAGCAGGTGAAGACCTCTATGAGGCAATTGGTGGATCAAAGGGATATGCAATCTATCCCCCACTATTCTGTGAGTCGTCCCTCTGCTCACACGGCTGTGTGTTGATGCATTGGGACACAAACCCAAGATCCTGTGCTGTTGCACAATCGAGTCAGAGTCTTTGAGCGTAGAAGGGTCCCTCCATTCTGGACCCACGCTCCTTTGTCTGAAGCTCTCCCTGGTCAGGGATAAGAGCTGTGAGGTCTCATCCTCACTTCACCTTTCATCTGCTTCACCTTAGCCTCGTAATGGCAAGGTTAAGAGCGAATCTACCCATGTACAGATGACTTGCCTAGGCAGTCAAACCCATTGTTTGAGCCCTCTTGATTGGCTATAGTGTGTGCTATGTGAATATTTGACATGTTTACTTGAAATGCTTGAATTGCCTGTATGCTTGTATGCTTGCTTTCTTCCTGGATAGGATTAGCTTGCAGTTGTGCAAGTAGGTAGAAACCTGAACGTAGGGTAATGATGCATGACAACACTAGGCTCGAGTCCAGCTCCCTGGTAGTGTGTCTTCCCTTGGTTTCTGGCTAGATTTCTTTCCCTTGAGGGGGAACTACATCGCCCTGATCCTTGTTCCAGACGAGGTATGTAGGCAGGTGGTCGTGCGAGACCACTCCGGGCAAACTTTTTTTTTCTTTTTGTGTGTGTTTACTTGTTATCTGATCGTGTGTTTTGGTTCGGATGCCGACGCAAGTCCAGTGATTGGCGGTCGGGCTCCACGTTTGCCTTCTGGTGTGTGTTTTGGTTCGGATGCTGATGTAAGTCCAGTGATTGGCATTCAGGCTCCATGTTTGCCGGTGTGTCTTGTTTGGCGTGCGTGAGTCGAACTACAGTGGCTCTGATTCTCGTTCCAGACGAGATATGTAGGCATAGGATGCGATGTCCTATCGAGCTCCCTTCTCTTAACCCCACCTGTGTTCCCTGTGTGTGTGTGTGATGTTTTAGCAACCTTTTCTTTTCTAGAACGTGGATCCCGTCGAGTACGACGGACGTGAGGGGTGCTAATACCTTCCCCTTGCGTAACCGACTCCCTTACCCTTTCTCTTTGGTCGCAAGACCATTTCCTTTCCAGGTTTCTCTGAGCGTTTCCTTTCCCTATCTTGGGATAAATAACGCGCAGTGGCGGCTCTGTGTTGTGTTTTATTTCAGCCCGCCGGTTGTTTTTTCGCGGATGCGACAGCTGGCGACTCTGCTGGGGAATTTTGATAGATGTTGACCTGTGCTGGTCCATATTCCCTAAGCGAGTCTTTCCTAGCGTTCTAGGATAGTTTAGGTTGCTTGTTTTGCTTTGTTTATTGCATTTATTATTCTAACCAGTGTATATATTTGCATAAATATTTGCATGCATCATACTATCATGTCGCTATCCTCTGTGCAGGTGGTTCCTCTGTTTGGGGTGGGTGTTCTGAGTGGGGCTAAAACCCAGGCCCGAGTATACACCTAGGATTAGTGTGGTCTCACGTTCCTCAATTGCTAAATCAGCATATTGTTGCAACGTGACATGCCACAAGCCGGACGAGGTTCATTTGATAGTGCTTTCCATTGTGGAATATTCCACTTTGGTTGAGTTACTTCATCTGAACTGTTGACTCTGGTGACCGATCATTTCCCGGATCTTTGGTTGAGACGATCTCAGGAAAGCTACAATGGCACACCCGAAAGGGCAAACCCATTGAGTATCTCCGCCCGATTGTCGAGACTATTATCCGCCTTAGGATGACCTGATTAGAATTTACCTGTGAGGGGAGGGTGATTCTTTCAGATGCATGTTCAGATGGTGACTCAGAGGGTGATTTTTTGTTCCGTGGATCAGAGTCCTATTTATAAGTCGGATTTATGGCCATTTATTGTCGTGACGCCGGAGTACTGTCCGTGGTATTTATCAGTGGGGATCCGTTTATTCCAGGATTCCCTGGGCCGATTTTATCAGTGGGGATCCGTTTATTTCAGGGTTCCCCGGGCCGATTCAGATGACTGTGGGTATCTGTTCAGAGATGGTTTGATGATGATGATGATGATGTATCTGTCTTCCGTTTATTTCGGAACCCTTGAGATGGATTGGTGGTTACTTGTTCCCTCAGATGGTTATGATCAGTTCAGAGACCAGGTTTCAGAGAAACAGATGATCAGATGACTTGGAGGATGGCAATGCATTGCATTCATTCATCAGCATCATTAACATTGCATTTACCTGCATCTAACACATGTTTATCCATATGCAGGGACATTTTGATCGAGATCCTGGTTGAGAGACTTCCTGTTCAGATATGAGGACCGGTCTGAAAGACAACGTTGCCTACAGTTTCTTCAACCCAGAGATTGACGAGTTGAGAGATATGATAGCATTGATCACACCCGACCATGTGGGGATGTTCAGAGAGTCATACGGCAGTATCCTGAAGATGGTTTTCAGACTCACTGATAGTGACAGAAGTGCCATTCATACCCTTCTCCAGTTCTATGACCCGGGTCTGAGATGCTTCGTGTTTCCAGATTATTTGTTGGGGCCTCTGATGGAGGATTATGCTAGCATCTTGGGTGTTCAGATCCACGATCAGATTCCTTTCTGTGCTATTAGAGGAGAGCCTGATGCCCTTGGGATTTCTCGTGCTCTTTATTTGAGTCCGGAAGTGACCAAGGAGGGTTTGAAGGAGAAAGGAAAATTACCCGGTTTTCATTTGAGTTTCTTGGAGGCTAAAGCCAAGGAACATGCCGCAGTGGGTAACTGGAAGACGGTTTGTGCCTTGATTGCTGTGAGCATTTATGGTGTCATCATGTTTCCTAATCAGAAGAGCTTTGTGGACCATAATGCTATCAGATTGTTCATGCAGAGAAACCCTATTCCTACTCTGATCGGAGATGTTTACTACTCGGTTCATAATAGGAATGAGAAGCGGCGTGGGGGTTTGGTCAGTTGCTGTGCTCAGTTGCTGTTTAGGTGGTTTATGGGGTATTTGCCTTCCAGAGGTGCTTTTGCTCATCTTGATCCTTCTGTCAAGTGGTCCTTCAGGTTGATGGGTTTGCGGGCTAATGACATTGCTTGGACTCATAACGGTTTAGCTGGCCGGGATTTCATATGCAGTTGTGGGAGTTTACGTAATGTGCCTTTGGTGGGAGTTCAGGGTTGCATTAATTACAATCCGGTGCTTCTCAGGAGACAGATGGGGTTTGCTGTAGAGGGTCCTCCTCTCAGTCGAGAGATTCAGGAGTCCTTTTATTTCCCAATTGATGGTAACCAGACCAAGCTGAGGCAGGTATTGGATGAGTGGCGAGATGTCCAGAGGAAAGGCAAGGTTCCTTATGGCAAAGTCAACAGTCGGTATTTTCCTTTGTTCGATGATTGGTTGCGGAAGAGGATTGAGGTTACATTGCTACCATTTCCTGGAGGTGATCCTGTGTGTCCTAGGATTGAGGGTCCAAGTTCTTCTGTCAGCATGGAAGAATTCCTCGAGATGAAGAGGGCCAGAGATCAGTTGCTTACAGAGAAAGCGGAATTGGAGATGAGTGTTGCTCAGGTTCAGAGGGTTAACCAGGAGATCAGAGTGAAGATGGAAGATCAAGACAAGCGACATGCCCTGGAAGCAAAGCGCTTCGAGATGGATACGGCCTATTATAGGAAGATCAGCCAAGCCTTGGCATCATCCAACCGGGAGCACGACATCACCAAAGAAAGATTGGCTAGAGCTTCAAAAGTCATTGAAGATGAGAAGATAAGGCAAATCTTGGTGAGAGATCAGAGGGATGGCCGAGTCCGAGTCCTCATTGCTGAGTGGGAGGCAAAACTGAAAGTTAAGGAGTCAGAGAATCTGAGGATTATCACTGAGTGTGAGGCAAAGCTGAAGGTTAAGGAGTCAGAGAGTCTGAAGATCATTGCCGAGAAGGATCACTACATGGCTGAGAGAGATCACTACTTCAGACAGATGAAGATTCATCAGAAAGAAGTGGGGAGATTGCAGCAGGAGAACACCGAGCTCAGGTTCGCCGTAGAGTTCGCGAAGATGGAAGATGAGATAGGGCCATCTATGGGACCCTCATCCGGCTAGATCTTTCATTTGATGTAGATTACCGTCAGGCTTGTTGACGGAATCGACTTGCTTGTATTTCTTTCTTAATTCTGGAGGATTGTATTTGAATTCTATCTGGTTGATGTATGACTATGGCACTGATTGTGCACTTTTTGCTATGCGATGGTGATTTTCATTCAGTGATTGATCTTCAAGCTTTATTTGCTTTACTGTATGCACTCACACAAGCACACACATGGTTTGGGGGTATCATGCTAAATCACATATCTCTGATCTGCACGATGAAATCAAATGTTGAATATCAGAATATTGCGGCCGGATTATTATTTGTCTCAATGAAGCCAGGATCAAGAGACAAAGTGTTCCCCATGTGGATGGACATTGCATTCATGCATAATAACTTGTTTTCTATTTTGCAGGTGTCAGTTTCTAACCTGTTTGATTGACACAGGAATGATGAATCCGTCCAACGCTGACATTCTTGAGCTGAAAGAGAAGATGGGAGAGCTGATCAATGTCATGAAAGAGTTCGCCTTGGGGCTTGGTTTTTGAACCACTTGAGGTAGGACTTCTATTCTTCATGTAGTCTGGAAGACCTGGCCTGTTATTTGGCCAGGCAACTGTCTGAAGTCCTCCTTAAGAGGCGATGTTTGTGGTTGTTTACATTTGTGCCAAGCAGGTGAAGACCTCTATGAGGCAATTGGTGGATCAAAGGGATATGCAATCTATCCCCCACTATTCTGTGAGTCGTCCCTCTGCTCACACGGCTGTGTGTTGATGCATTGGGACACAAACCCAAGATCCTGTGCTGTTGCACAATCGAGTCAGAGTCTTTGAGCGTAGAAGGGTCCCTCCATTCTGGACCCACGCTCCTTTGTCTGAAGCTCTCCCTGGTCAGGGATAAGAGCTGTGAGGTCTCATCCTCACTTCACCTTTCATCTGCTTCACCTTAGCCTCGTAATGGCAAGGTTAAGAGCGAATCTACCCATGTACAGATGACTTGCCTAGGCAGTCAAACCCATTGTTTGAGCCCTCTTGATTGGCTATAGTGTGTGCTATGTGAATATTTGACATGTTTACTTGAAATGCTTGAATTGCCTGTATGCTTGTATGCTTGCTTTCTTCCTGGATAGGATTAGCTTGCAGTTGTGCAAGTAGGTAGAAACCTGAACGTAGGGTAATGATGCATGACAACACTAGGCTCGAGTCCAGCTCCCTGGTAGTGTGTCTTCCCTTGGTTTCTGGCTAGATTTATTTCCCTTGAGGGGGAACTACATCGCCCTGATCCTTGTTCCAGACGAGGTATGTAGGCAGGTGGTCGTGCGAGACCACTCCGGGCAAACTTTTTTTTTCTTTTTGTGTGTGTTTACTTGTTATCTGATCGTGTGTTTTGGTTCGGATGCCGACGCAAGTCCAGTGATTGGCGGTCGGGCTCCACGTTTGCCTTCTGGTGTGTGTTTTGGTTCGGATGCTGATGTAAGTCCAGTGATTGGCATTCAGGCTCCATGTTTGCCGGTGTGTCTTGTTTGGCGTGCGTGACTCGAACTACAGTGGCTCTGATTCTCGTTCCAGACGAGATATGTAGGCATAGGATGCGATGTCCTATCGAGCTCCCTTCTCTTAACCCCACCTGTGTTCCCTGTGTGTGTGTGTGATGTTTTAGCAACCTTTTCTTTTCTAGAACGTGGATCCCGTCGAGTACGACGGACGTGAGGGGTGCTAATACCTTCCCCTTGCGTAACCGACTCCCTTACCCTTTCTCTTTGGTCGCAAGACCATTTCCTTTCCAGGTTTCTCTGAGCGTTTCCTTTCCCTATCTTGGGATAAATAACGCGCAGTGGCGGCTCTGTGTTGTGTTTTATTTCAGCCCGCCGGTTGTTTTTTCGCGGATGCGACAATAAGTTGGAGATGTGAGAGGTGAAGACGCGCTCAATAGTTGATAACGATCATTCAGGATGACCGACTACTGGATATATTCCTTCGACGACTCACAATGAGTGAGTTTACTGAAGAAGTCCTTTATTGAAAAGGCTCTCTGGAGATGTTACTTACTGGGGAAGACTAATAGGTATTCCTACTTGGGGAATTGTACTGGTATAGCTAGGGATTGGACTTTGATCGTCATCAGTATAAGAACCGAAACTCATTATTGGCAATAAAATTGATGTAAGACCCGAAAGATCTGAAGGAAATAACAGTAGTATAAGAACCGTAAAACAAGATGACAAATTGTGTAAGAATCGAAGTGAAAAAACAAATTGTGTAAGAACCAAAGTGAAGGTATGACGACGATGTAAGAATCGAAGTGACTGGTTGACAACGGTGTAAGAATCGAAGTGACTGAATGACAATGGTGTAATAACCAAAGTGACTGGATGACAACGGTGTAAGAACCAAACAGAACAATGGTGTAAGAACCATAAATAGTATATTATCATGGATAATACTAGAGCAAGAACTTCTGATGGGGAGTTCTCTAAGAACAACAGAGTAAAAAGGAGATTGATAAAAGAATGTAATGTCTCTACTGGGGAAGACTGGTGTCACGTAAGATGACTGTCTATTAGGGAATTGGATTCCAGGCGAGGTTCCCTAAGGAGCGTGAGTGTCGAGGAAAGTCCTGAGAAATCCTTGCAAGGATATGGTGAAGGAATTGTATACCATTAGGGCATACCAGGGATATTTTTGCTAAGTATTTTCTACTTGGTGAATGAGTTCCAAGGATACTTGATGGGGAATTGTACTTAAGACTGACTCACTAGGGTGTACAGCGAGAAAAAAAGCTGGGGAGAAGCTTGGACTGAGATCTAATGCAGACTTAGCTGGGGGTGGATCCAGACTCTCATGATGAGTCCTGAGTCTCGGCCTGTGTTATGTATCTATGTTATGTATGCATGTTATGTTATGTCATGTATGCATGTTTAGAGTTTGTATGACATAATACTCCATGTTCATGGATATGCTACGCAAGATGTGATGCATGAATGTGATGTTATGGATGATTCGTCCATGGATGATATAATCATTTGGAGAATAATGCTTATTTTATTTCAGTGAAGAGTTAAGCGGGATCTTCGGAAAGTGGCTTTTGAAGGATGAATTATGGAATTGTTAATGAGGACGGGTTTGTTTGTAGGGTGCCAAGTACAGTTGGGCTTTTGTGAGGTGCCAAGTAAGGTTGGGCTTTTGTGAGGTGCAAGTATGATTGGGAATATGCCAGGTGAATGAGTTGATATGCATGATTAGATGCTAGAGAGTAGTGACATGATTAATGCATGACGATGATTTATTTGTTGACTTGAATGCTTTTGACTGGTGCCCATATAGTGGGGCGTGGGCGATTAAGGTTTTGAGAGGTTGCTTATGTAACAAGGTTATGTGTCACACAATGGTAGGGTATTAAATTAAAATGACTTCCCGATACTCATTTCGAACTTGAGGATTGTTGATGTATGATAAAGCTTGTATGCTTCTTGAAAGTATTAAGAGGGCATGTACATGCAGTATCCTATAGTTTCCCTAGTCCGTTAGGGGTATTTCAAGAGATTCTACTTAATATGGGTTTTGTAGCGGGGTATTCGTTACCATTAGAGATATTGACTAAATCCAAGGTAAATCATACAAGTCGAGTCGCCACCGCACTTCTATTTATCCAAAGGAATGGTTAGAAAGCGAACAAAAACCTAAAAGTTTTATCGAATCAAAAACTAGTAAAAATGTCAGAGATCTGGGTAAGGGGGTTGGTTATGCAATGGGAAGGTGTTAGGCACCCAAAGCATCCTAGGTACTCCTAGGGAGCCCTTTTCACATTTGTTGCAAATGTTGTTGTTTTTGTAAAAATTTATTTGTGCAAACATGATTGAAGGGATGATAAAAGCGTGTATGTTTATCTAATGTACTACTTACTAAAAGAAGGGTCAAAAGAAAATGACTCGCACGGACGTCGCATCCACTGCATACGTATCTCATCTGAATCTGAGAATCAAAGTCTTCGTAGCTCGGCTACCTATGGGTTAAAGAGGAGTGTGCTCGCTAAGACATCGCGTCTTATGCCTATGTATCTTATCTGGGATGAAAATCAGAGCAAAACGTAGTTCGACCACCTATGGGGTAAGGGTTGTGTTTTAGGGTGAACGACGTTACTACGCAATCTACCGGATGCTCGAACTTTGGAGACTTACTCGCCTGTAGTAGAAGGAGATAACGTGTTCTTAGGAGAAGAAAAATCAATGAGTTTGGGGTGTTTAGGGATGCTCATGCAAAAAGGCAGTCCTAGATGAAGGAACCGCGCTACCTTAAATGACATGCCACGAGAGGCTATACGAAACCTAAGAAATCGGTAACATGCGGGAAAAGTAAAGGGATCAAGAGATCTACCGTACGGATAAAGATCCGAAGTAACAACAATTAGATACATAAGAAACCCAACGACTCTTCCAAGCTAAACACCATCAAAGAAAGCGAGTCAGTACAGGTAATCGGTATGTGAGCCCTCACAAAACAAAACTCAACAAACAGGTTAGAGAAACAAGATAGGGTAATCAAGAGTTGCCCCCAAATCAAAATGTAACCACATGAATCATGCCATTAAAATTCCCAAAAAGCTCACAAAAAGCAACCAAGGGTAGGAGGCCTAAACCTCTTGTCAAACACATGCATCAAAAGGGTATCGAATTCACCCATAATACCTCATACATTCAGAGCATTCAAATTAAAAGCATAAAGTAATGGGAATAAGGCAAACCTGACTGGAGAGACCGATGAAATTGAATGGCACGGTTGGGTTTGCAAAGCACTCTTAGGGTTTATATGAGAGGGAATTGGTTCTTTGCCGATGAGTTCCCTTCAGTCTTTGGAGGTTGCTCTGAACTCTGTTAGCTCTTCTCTCACTATCTTTTTCCCTGCCAGGGTAATAGGAATAGAATTGAATTTTGTTTCACTGAAACTCTGAATTTATAACCTGATTTTTGTGGACCTGTGGGCTCAAATGAGAGAGGCCCAAGTCCAAAATTTTTCTGTTATATTTTATTTATTTATTTATTTATATTTATTTTTTTTAAACACGTGGGCTTCGCCTAGCGAGCATGACAGTTCAAGAAATTCCTCTGAGCGTAGGTGATTCTGGTGGCTTTTCTTGGGACTCGCTAGGCGACCCATTCTGCTCGCCTAGCGAGCATGACAGCTCATGAACAAACTTTTGCTTCTTCAAGATTAACGTTTTGACTGACGAATAAACCCCATTTGAACCTGTTAGAAGTATCTCAAGCCATTCCCTTGTGTTGACTGATCATCTAAATAGGACCCACAAAGTGTCTTGGATGATACTCAAGCTTCAAACAAAAGATGTTAGTGACACATTTTTGTGCTTTTGGTTAGTAAACAAAAGTAAGAGAAACAATGATGTATAATTCAAGCATGCTTGGTGATCTCAAACCAATCACAAGGAGTCCCACCCAAAGGCAAAGGGAACCAAGATGCTAAAGATCCTTGAGGCTATGCAAATGCGATGTTATGATGCCATGGGGGATCTTAGGGTCAAAATTGGGGTCTTACAGGTTTTGAAGAAGCTTGTCTTTACTATGTGCTTGAAATGGCCTACCCTTGTATGAGCCTTGGAGAGATTTGACCTTGACTAATCGACTCTTGGAATGAATTTCCCCAAATGAACCATTTTTTTTGGAAGCAGTTTCTTTTGATCAAGCCTTGCAGCATCCCGCGCTAGATTGATGGAGCCTTTGAGGGTATTGCCCTTGTTTGTAGGATTTCTGAAGGATTTTCCTAAAAAGGAACTTGGATCCCACCATGCTCTGATATGACCTTGATATGAACTACCCCAGTATTTAAATGTTGAAAAGTATGCCCCTAATTATTAGGGTCTAGAGAAGTGTCCTCAGAAGGAACTTGAATCCCTCAATGATGTGATATGACCATGATAAGGACTGCCCTAGTATCATAATCTTATAACGTATACCCCTGATTAACTGATGCTTAACCAATTCTTAGAATGATTTGCCCCATGTCACTAGCATCTGGAAGAGTTGCATGAAAAAAGACTTGGGTCCCATAATGTTGTGATGTGGCCTTCATATGAATTTCCCCAGTATTTGAACTTTTGAAAAGTATTCCCCTGACTAACCGACTTTCGGAGTGGTTGGCTCCATTGTGCTCCTGAGGTGACCTGCCCTAGTATGAGCTCTTGAAAGGTTCGCCCATTATCATCAGGGTTATAGAGGTGATTCAACATCGATGGTCATATATTGGGATGCTTTGCCTCTAGTTGGTAGGATCTTCAGATGATATGTATATGATTATAAGGATTTGCCCATAACTGGAATGATCCTTATGTGACTTGCCCCTAGCGTCTTGAAACGGTTCACCTTTAATCAGACTATTGCTGAAATTTCCTTGATGCTAAGTACTGATTTGTGAAAAAATGTTCTCTTTGAAAAGTAATTCTAACATCATGCTCATGCAAAATTTTGAAATTGAAATTTGTTATGGAAAATGGATATGGTGTATACAGATGATATCTGGCCATGAGGTTGGCACAAATGAAGATGTGAAAATGTGGTTGGTGATGATTTAACAAACATTCAGACAGTTTAACACAAATTTTGATGAGTATGCTTTCATAGTGAATCTAGCTTCAATTAGGACTTTTGAAGGTTGTAATGTGGCCTGATTCACGGTTTATGAAACAAAAAGATTATAAGACTCAAAGTTTGATTAAGACTCACCCCTTCTCCTTGATGATATCCATACCTAAATCCAATTAATTCAATAAAATGCATTTAGTCTACAAGATAATTTTGATAGATAATGATGATAGATGTAATGGTTCAAGCACCGATGAGATTCTTGAGGTGGCAGTCACCTACTTTCACTTACAAGCTTGTTTTTCTTTTGTTTTTTGTTTTCTTTTTAATCCCTATTTTTGCATGGACCAATTATTTTGAATTTGTGGTCCATCGGGATGCCCTAACTTTTGCCTAAGTCATTTCCTTCTTAGTTTTTGACTTAGCAGACTCTTTTTGAAACATGATGCCCTAAATTTTGCCTAAGTTAGAATTTCAGGTTTTCTTTTTGACTTAGCGGGCTTCTTTTTTTTTTGAAACAACTCATGTGATATTTGATTTTGATTTCGAAAGTTATGAATGACATGTTAGCTATCATGAGATCTGTCTTCATTGCTTCCTCGATGTTGAATGATATGAGGAATAAGATGTTGCTTGAACCTCTTACTAATGTGATTATGGAATGGTTATCTTGAGACTAGAATGCATCATTGACTTAATTGAAACTACTCTGCCCTTGGTTAAGATTAATTTTTTTTAAATGGAAAGAACACCGACTTCAGGCTCGAGGGAGTTAACTACGAATTAACTCCTTATTTCTCTAGTGTTTGGGAAGTGAAACAATGCCTTACATCGTCAACCATGTCTTACTATTAAAAGCATAGTCAGTAAATTCAGTTACTTATCATATCATTCTCCTCTGAAGTTTGTTAAGAGGTAAAAGAGAAATGGAAAATTTTGATTTTTTAGCAAGTGATGGCATAGAAGAGAGTGTAAACAAATGAATTGATTCAAAAATATCTACATGCTCGTTTCATTAAAATTACTTTTCAAAGAGTACAAATTTCAAATACTAACAATCCTTAGCAAAAAAGAAATACAACTGGAAATGATAAAGTCTATTGATCTATGTGTGAGCTTCATTGTTGATCCATCGACTTTATGATATGCTTCTTGAAGTTCTTTCACTTGTAAAGATAAGGGGTGTCTGTTCACCAATGGGACTCCTTTTTCGAAAGTCAAATGCAAGTCTTGTACTTTGTCCTCACATCGAGCATTCTCATCATAACTTGTAGGATATGGATGAGGAGGAAGATCATTCGTGTGTAGTTCCATTAGGGCACCTCTGAATAAGTCATGAGACATTAGTATATGATCTAGTTTCCTTCTAAGATTCCTTTGTTGTGATTGATGAGGCGTATGGGGTTGATGCTGAAGAAGATACTGTTGCAGACCTTGTTGCAGCAGCACCATCCATAATTGTTGTATTTAAAACATTAGGTAGGCTGGTGTCTTGCATGACGAAGGGTTACGTTATATCTTAAATAGTATTTTACCTTCTTGAGTCCCTCCATAGCTTCTTGAGACATGTAATGCGGTCATTCATGAGCATCGGGAGACTTGCTAGCTGGATGACGGTTGGATAAGGGTGAAAGTGGAAAGGATATGCAAATGTATGTGTATGTATGCAAATGCATGAAAATGCATGTGTATGTAAAAATATTTGTCCTTTGGTTTTTCGGTATGCTAATTGTTTTTAATTGAGATGCAATGCAATGCGGGGTTAGGATAAAGATAGACCTAAGGAAATCCAAACGGGTTTAGGGATAATGACTGACAAAAGGAAACCCTTACGAGTTCAGGGATTGTGACAGATATATAACCCACGTATGGGTTTAAGGATAGTGCAGAATATAAGGACACCTTGTTTAAGAAGGCTCCTTATAGGTAGGGATAATAGTTTGCATGGGAAACCCAAATGGGTTTCGGAATATGTAAGGTAATATGCAAGCATGGCCTAGTTAAGGGTAGGTTCTTTATGATAGGTCAGATCTAGGTTTAGACTACCCAATCCTCTCACTTGTAGGATATAAAGTTTTTGGTAAGATGATATCTCAATTTGGTAATGAATTATTATTGTAGATGCCTTAGTTGTTATATGGAAGTTGTTTATGTGAAAGTTGCCATTGTTGATTTTCCATGTTTTGTTGGCTACTATTAGCTGCTATATGATGTTGTTTTTATGTCAATTACTGATTTATCATGATTTTAATCGGTATGATGTAGTAACTTTTGAATTATGAATATACGCCAATGATAAATTATTGATTAAACATGAATAATTATTGTGTGACAATAATGTTGTTATGTTGGTGTTGGTATAATGATGTTAATAAGATGATTGTGTTGATGTTTTTATGACGATGATATGAACATGATAAAATTATGTTGATGATGTGGTATTGATGTTGGCATACCCGGTCAAGAGTGGACTGATGTGTATGTGTTGATGATATTGTTATTGTTGCATGTTGGGAGTAATGCATCCATGTTGTCAGAACTTAAGTTCTATCTATAGGGGATTAGTAAAGCGTTACCTATGGTGATGGTAGCGATTCTGGCGTGCTCCAGTTCCAAGAGGGAATCAAACCTATGATGGGGATCATGGAGTGAAATGAACCCGAGTGTTCATATTTGGTACCACATACATGTCGAGTCAGTGTTGAGTCCATTGCATAAGTGTTGCATTTATATTGGTTGTATATGATGTTGATGATAACAAAGATGTTTTTGTGTATGATGTTGATGATGATTTAGGTATGAGAATTACGATATATTTTTGTGAATGATTATGTTGAGTGCAATCTATCTTTCATGTTATGCCTTTTGTAATTGATTATGATTTCTCACCCCTTCTATTTGAATGTTGCCTTTACATGGGCATCATGCAGATACTCAGGAATAGCTTTAACTGAAGTAAGTGGAAGGATATCTCATGAAATGACTTCCATTAGTTGTCCTTTATTTAGTAGGACTGCTCTGATCATGTAACATCGGGATGGAGACCGATCGTGTTTATTTCACTTGTTATTGTTTGTTGGAGTTTTGATTTTATGTTGTTGAGCACTGAACAATATAATTCTCTTGTTTGTGTTTTTAAAGTTGAAGTAGAGTTTATGAGACCAATTATGTGAATTTTATTTGTTTTATTGTGTAACTTTTAATTGTGTTATGCTGCTAAGTTATATCAGACGAGTTTGGATATCGTGTAAACATCTCAGGTAAATATCAGATGAGTTTGGATGTCATGTAAACATCCTAGGTGAAATAAAGTTACATGATTAACAATGTTGTTTGTTGCGTATGTGTGACATCTTATATGATAAGTTGAAAAAATATCTGATTTATTTATGAATTATACATTGGGGTAAATAAGGTGTTACACTTCTCACCATATTCATGATGGTTCCATTCTTTCTTTCTGCAGTTCCAGTCTACTGTGGAGTGTAGGGTGTCACCACCTCATTCGCAATCCCTTCTTTCTCACATAACATATCGAAGTATTTTGACACATATTCTCCACCACCATCAATACTCATAATCTTGAGCTTTCAACCACTTTGTATTTCGACCATAGATTTAAACTTGGCAAATAACTCAATCACTTCACTTTTCTTCTTGATCAGGTAAGTCCACAGTTTCTGACTGAAATCATCTATGAATGTGACAAAGTATATGTTACCTCCAATCGAATCCACCTGGATAAGACCCACGCATCAGAGTATATGACTTCAAGGATTACCTTCGACTTGCTTCCTGCATCTTTGCTAAAGTTGTTCTTGTGATGCTTCTCCTGCACACATTCCTCACATACTTCATTTGGAACATCAATTTTTGGTAACTCTAAAACCATACTTCTTCTCTTCAGATATCTGATGTCTTTGAAGTTGAGATGACAAATTCTATAATGCCATATCCATTCATCCCTGCTATCTACAGTTGCAAGGCAGTTATGCTCCATCATATTAAGTTCAATCATGAAGGTTCTATTCTAAGACATATGTGCCTTCAAAATTAATCTTTGACCTGAGCCGAGAACTCTCATTATCTTGTCTTTGATTGACACTTTGTAGTTCTTTTCGACCAACTGCCATGTGCTAAGAAAGTTACTTTTCATGTTTGGTATATACAATACATTGGAAATTACCGATCTTTTGCCATCTTTCCTCATAATTAGAACATCACCAATACCTTTAGCTGCTAGAGTATTGTCATTTGAAATTTTTTCCATGTTCTTAATTTAGGGGTTCATGTTGACAAACTAATCTTTCCTACCAGTCATGTGTGATAAGCATCCTGAGTCCAAGTAATATTGGTCCTGAAATCTTTCTTTATCTCTTATTGTGACCATCAACAACATCTCTTTTTCTTTTTATACCCATTGAAAGGTTTCTTCACTCTAGCCTGGCTATTGGAGTCGCCTTGAATCTTTCCACTTTTTAAACCTTCGTCCACTATTTCACCAAGAATTACCATGTCTGAGAAACCGGACGATACACTACTGATTAGTCTTTCATAGTATTGGCCCTGCAAGGTAATCATGAAGATATCAATCAATTCACGATCCAGTAACGGTGGATGCACCCTTGCAGCCAATTCCCTCCAACGCTACACATATCCCTTAAAGGATTCATTTCCTTTATGGGACATACTCTGGAGTTAAGTATGATTCAGAGCCATGTCAATGTTGTATTTGTATTTTTTTCACGAATGCTTCAACCGACTCAGCCCAGGTACGTATGTTGATGCACTCCAATTTCATATACCATTCCAGAGATGCTCCAGTCAAGCTGTTCTGGAAACAATGAATCATGAGCTTGTCATCCCGGACATAGGCAACCATCTTTCAGTAGTACATCTTCAGATGGATATTAGGTCAAATATTGGTGCCTTATATTTCTCAAATACTATATGTGATAAGAAGAAAAACGTGAGGGAGTATGTAGTATTGACAACCACCTTTATGTTCATGAAGCAAACAATCTGTGAGGCGGTAAGATTCCGAACCGAGAAAAAAAAGTCACTTTATTTTCAAATTGGACAGAGAAAATATATAGTAATGAGGTTCGCTGCTCACTATTGATTGGTTCGTTGCCCCCCTCTTTCACAAGCCAAATGTTAAGGTTAAATAGTAGGGTTTACTAATTGATTGAAGTTCCAAAAATGCCCCTTAATGGGTATTATTAGTATAGAAGTGAAAATTAAGAAAACTAAATCAAATAAAATCAAGCTATTCTAAATAATCAAAATTGGATTAAAACGAGAATATAGAAAATTCTATTTAATTATTACGAACATTTTGACAAAGAAATTAAAATAAAAGGACTCATAATGAATAAAAATCGAGTGTAAAAATACTCAAAAATAAAATGAATGCACTAAAATGATCAGCACGAAATAAGCCTCTAGAAAACAGACAGGTTTTGATCAAATTTTAAAATACAAAATGATCGATTAAACAGCCTTAGGCTGAACAAGCTGCGACAAAAAAAGTAGTCAAAAAAAATAAACCGAGCATGCTAGATTAAACTACGCGAACCGTAAATCAATAATACTGACGCCTGCAAGCTCAATTTAGAAATTTTTCGCCCGTTAATTCGACGTACATTTGAAAATTGATTCAACCGATTTGTCTATAGATCCGAAAATTTATTCTGCTCGACATTTAAGATATTATCCAGAACGAAATGCATGCTATGATGAGTAGATGATACAGATGTCTAGTGAATACATTGATTTATTGATTGATGAATCGTGAATAGATAATCAGATGCAAAGGAATCACTCTTGGACCATTTGCTTCTAACTCTCAATCACAATCAAAACCCTACAAATATTGAGATGACAACATCACTCTTGATTGTCATCCTATGGACCTTTGAAACATGATGCAACATAATGTGCAATGCACTGAGACTAAGAAACCGAGTCTTTTGACTTCTTAATCAACAGATGACTGAATGAATGTCATCAAGACTAGATACAATGTCAGAACTTCTGACTTTTCATCTAAACCCTGATGAATGTTTTTGACTGATGTAATGCATGATAAAATGAATATTCGTGCTATGCTGATACATGTGAAAAAAATCAGAATAAGATTTAAGATATGACATAATCAAGTCAAGGTTTTCTTTCCCCTTAGTAAATTTACTTTGAGTTTCATAAAAATATTTTAGTTATTTTTCCATTAAGACATAAGTGTCACATGTACAAGCTAGGTTTCCTAATATCGGTTATTTCATGCTTAAGCGTTTCATTGCTCTTTTCTAGAAACTCAAGATAATCATTAAGATCTAATTTATATTTTTTAATCTTATCATTTTCCTAGATTAACTTAGCGCTCATTTTAAACAATTGCTTATATGATAGCTTTGTTACCTCATAATCATCTTCATTGTAGATGCTTTCAAACAAAATTTAGCTTCTTCATTGAAAGAGAATTCTTCGAAGGTTTCACCAAAGGTTCACTCTTCAAGATTTCTCATTGAGGTTGGATCTATGAATGTATTGTTAATTAAGAATTCCTTGGGTCTTACAACATATTAAAGTCTAAAAAATAATCTTACAAAATTTAGTTAGAATTGGATCAAGGACAAATATTTGATTGGTAAATAAAATATATATTAAATAATGGAGTAAATAATATTCATAATTACTTATTAGTTATTTGCATTAAATATTTATATTTTTAATTTCTCTTTGCTTAAAATCTAATTTAAAAATTTAGTGAAACAACTAATATATATATATATATATATATATATATATATATATATATATATATATATATATATATATATATATATATATATATATATAATACAATATTGAGATTTGTAATAAGCACTTAATCTCATTCTAATTTTAGATCTCAAGATGCAACTATTCCTCAAATCATTCATCAGACTCTCTCATCATCTGAAGTTACATATGACATTGTTGGTTGTGCAATTTCCACAAAGCACATCCTGGTCTATAAGTTTTATTATTCATTTTTGTTGTTATTTTCATCATCTAAATATTTTGGTAGAGAAAGTTGGAAAAGATGACTTTTCAATCACCGGGAGCAAAATTGGCAATAAGTCATATGCATGATTGGCTTGTTATATTGTTTCTTGCTGCTATAGATGGTGGCTTAAATATGATAGAACCTTTTCATCGTTACGTTGGTAAAGACATGATGCAAGATCTTATGTTTCCATTTCAAGAAGACACTATACCTATGTGGGGTGTTCCAGTGAGTACGACACATAATTTTGTTAAACATGTAGTATTTTATGATTTAAGAAAACAAAATATTAATTTTTGCTTTGTTGGAACAGATAATCTCCATTATCATGCCAATTCTCATATTTATTTCTTTTTACTTTGTTAGAAGAGATATCTATGATTTACACCATGCAACATTAGGTATTTTTTATTCTCTCTTGGTCTATTATTATTTTTATACAATGTTGTTTAGTTTGAAAACCTTGTTGTATCTCATTGGAAAAACTTCTTTGGTTTGGTATGCTTAGGTCTCTTGTTTTCTAGCATAATAACTGGAGTTATTACTGATGCCATTAAAGATGCCGTTGGTAGACCAAGACCAAATTTTTTCCAAAGGTGTTTCCCCGACAGAAGACCGGTGTGTTTTTTATCGTTCTCATTCTTGGTATCTGTAGCATTTTATGTGTCTGGTTATGTGACATTTTCTTTTTTCATTGCCTTGGTATTGGTTCATACAGGTTTTTGATAAAGAAACCGGTGATGTTATTTGTACTGGAATTCATTTAGTTATAAAAGAAGGATACAAAAGTTTTCCTAGTGGCCATACATCATGTAAGTAATAAATTATCGATATAATTTTTTGGCTACTTGTTTGACTATACAATATACTTCAATATGAAGTTTTATATGTGTGTTTTGTAATGGAATGATGTTTATTTTACTAATTTGGTGATTAATTATTGTTTAACCAAATGCAGGGTCATTTGCTGGTCTTAATTTCCTTTCATGGTATTTATCAGGAAAAATTAGAGTGTTTGATCGTAGGGGCCATGTTGGGAAACTTAGTATAGTTTTGCTTCCTTTACTTATTGCAGCTCTTGTTGGAGTTAGTCGAGTAGATGATTATTGGCATCATTGGACTGATGTGCTTGTTGGAGGTCTTATAGGTACATTCATGAAACAAAATATTGCATTATTTTCAGATTTATTTTTTATTCCTATAATATTTGTTATGTTAACTCCCTAATTTGATGTGTTGCTTTTAGGAATGATTGTGTCTTCAACATGCTATTTGCTACTCTTTCCATTTCCTACTAATCCACATGGTATGTATTAGTATATAGAAGAGCCTCTTAATATAAAGTATTAGTATATAGAAGAGCCTCTTAATATAAAGTTTAATTGGCAAACATTTTGGTACACATAGAATTTGATGGAGTGTCTATCATCAAACTTTTTTACAATAATTTATTTATTTTAAAATAAAAAATTTAAATACATTTTTGTTTAAAGATATCTGAAGTTCAGAACTCAACTAAAACTCAAAAATACATAAGAATTTATCTTTTAAATTACACGTCTGATATTTAAAAAATATATATTTTATTAGACATTAGTGTAAGATTATTTTATACTAAGTTTTCTATTGGACTAAATTTTGACTTTCTATTTTTTGGTGGCCAAAACTTTCTCCAACCGTTCTTTAATATCATGGTCGTTCAGAAACCGTTGGATGTCTTGTATCCATCATAATAAATTTTTTAATTTAGATATAACTCACAACTATAGAGAAGTCACACATGGATCGACTTTTTGACGAATATTGTGCTTGGTACTAACATGTTCACTTTTTTTTACTCGAATTCGAAATGATTTTGTAAAGAATAAGTTATGATTACTGTTTTTTATATTCTCTTAATCCCGGGACTAACTTGTTCCCCCCTTTTTTATCCTTTTCCTTTCTAATATATTGGTCTTTTATAAAAATAAAATAAAAAATATGATTTCCTCTCTCTCTCTCTCTCTGGTTGGGTTGGAGAGTTTCTCTCTCTCTCTCTCTCTCTCTCTCTCTCTCTCTCTCTCTCTCTCTCTCTCTCTCTCTCTCTCTCTCTCTCTCTCTCTCTCTCTCTCTCTCTCTCTCCTCTCCTCTCCGTCTCTCTCTCTCTCTCTCTCTCTCTCTCTCTCTCTCTCTCTCTCTCTCTCTCCTCTCTCTCTCTCTCTCTCTCTCTCTCTCTCTCTCTCTCTCTCTCTCTCTCTCTCTCTCTCTCTCTCTCTCTCTCTCTGGTTGGGTTGGAGAGTTGTCGGTGTTCTGTTAGTGATTTGTCTATAAACCATTTAAGGCAATGTCACGGTTCTTCGAAAAAGTTCAATCCATCAATGGTGTTTCTCTCCTCTGTTTGTTATGTTTCTTCTCGTCGGCGATTGATTATAGCGACTTTTTTTTTGGTGTTGTCGTTGATGATTTTTTTGTTGTTCAACAAACACCAACAATAGTTTTTGAGTCGGCATGGAAGAAAATCATGATTATGGGTTAGATCCAAGTTTCTGTTTTAGATTCATTTTAAATCGTTTCATATTTGGTTTTTATAGTGTCTGAATTTGTTATTATTGTGTTCGCTCAATCGTTTTGATTCGCGTTGTCTTTTGTTAGCTGTTTTGACGTCTAATTGAGATGTGTTGATAATTTTTTCATCATTTTCGATTTCGGTGTTTCGGTCTATTTGACCAGAAATGGTTGTGATTACTTGTTGCAGATTGTCAGTGAGTTTTGGTTATCAAATTTGTTACCGTGTTGGTTGTCGAGTTTATTCGCCGTTTTCAAAATCTGAGTTTGATGCTCTTCATTTTATGTTTCATATTTTTTTACAATTTGGTTTCACGCCCATCCTTAGATTTATTGGATTGTGCACGTGATGCGGAAATGTGTTTTCGAATACAGATTACCTTTATCATTTTGTTTACTTCTTATTTTCACTAGGTTGTATGTCCCTTCAATTTATTTGTATGGTTTTTATTTTTAATCTATTTAGAGTTATGCATATTCTTTTGCATCTATTTTGTATTAAAAAAAGTTTATTAAACTCAATAATTATTATATATTCTAAAAAATAAAACTTTATATATATATATATATATATATATATATATATATATATATATATATATATATATATATATATATATATATATATATATATATATATATATATATTTCTTTTTGTTTTAGAAAACATGAAATTGTTTTACAAAACAACTTAACTAATTAGAACTAAAGAAAATTCTTTTTAAATTGTTAACAATTATTTATTCAAAATAATAATTGAAAATCTAAAAAATATTCTTTTTTATATAAAAGAAGTAGCAATCAAATATTTGGGTTCCTTACTTGTATTCTTTTGTTCAAATGTGTAGGTTGGGCACCTCATGCATTTTTTTACATGTTGGACTCAGAAGAAGGTCAAAGTTCTCAAGGAGATAGTCAAATTCCATCATTAATGAGAATAGAGCATTCCTTAGAAATGGATCAAATGGAAAATGGAAGACGATTTGTGTGATAAATAACTTTACATCTTTACATCTTTAGCTATTTAAAGATTCTAATCATTATAGAAAAAATTATGGTTGAGATTGATTGTAGAGTAAGTGTGAATAAAGAACATTTTCAAAATGCTTTACAAAAGAAATATACCAATGAAACCACATGAGGACAAGATACCAAAATCATGTTCTAGAACTATTGTGATTTTATTTAGACTAATGGTTGATCAACAACAGAAACAAGGCAAAGGAAAATGTTTCCCACGGTTAAAAAGAAATTTCCAACATTACTATCTAATAAAAAAAAGCACCGAAGACACTTATACTTGCAAAATACAAAAGTAAGAAGACATTTTTACAATCCTCCAATCCTCCAATGCACTTTCAAACATATTTTTACTTGCCACAAGTTTTAATATTAACTTTTTTTTTGTTATGAATATAATCGGCGGTAGTGATCGTGCTCAAAATATAATTTAATTGTGTAATATTCTACTCAATCAATAATAATAATAATAATCATATTTATCTATTCTTTTCTCTCAATTGACATCTAGAGCTTCGATTTTTTTATCGTGTTTTCAAGAATCACACGTTAGTGATCTTGTTTCCGGGATTGTGAGTTGTTAATTGATCGCTGCAAAGATAAACGGTAACAATGGTGATATTTCGAACTCTCTTCCGGTTCTTGACGAGAAGAATTGGATTCGGTGGAATAAACAAATGCAATCGTTGTTTGGCTTCCATGAAACCCTTGAAGTGGTTACTAATGGCGTTCATGTGCTTGCTGCAAATGCAACTAATGCTTAGAGAGTCAGCCACAAGGATGCCAAGAAGAAAGATTGCAAGGCGATGTTCTGCATTCAATCGACGGTAGACTCGGTGAATTTTGATCGGATTTCTCGTGCTGAATCAGCAAAGGAGGCATGGGATGTTCCGGTGAAGTATTATGAAGGCAGTGAGAAGGTTAAAGGCGTCAAGCTGCACGCGCTTCGACGGTAGTACAAATTACTACAAATGGGAGAAGACAAAAAGATTGGAGGTTATGTTGCTAAGGTGCAAAATCTTGTTCATCTCATGAAAGGTTGTATTGAAACCATAACTGATAAGATGATAGTTGAGAAGGTCATGCATACGTTAACCTCTCACTTTGATCACGTTATCGTTGTTATCCAAGAATCCAACAATCTTGAAACACTGAAGTTGGAAGATTTGACTGGTTCGTTGGAGGCGCATGAGTTGAGAATTGTTGAAAGAAAAGACATTGAAGATTTGATACAGGCACTATAGGCTAAAACAAGTTCAGAGGCAAGACTCAGAGTAAGAAGTCTTGGTCAAACCCTCATAAGCATAAGGTTGATTCTGAATCCTCCAAAAGAGGAGAAGGAACTTCGACTAATAAAGAAGAAAAGAAATGTGTGCATTGTTACAACTTTGAAAAATTGGATCACTTGGCCAAACATTGTCTGTCCAAAAAAGACAAGGGAGCGACAAAAGGAAAGGACGAAGGAGAAAACCCTACACGTCAAGATTCAGATGATTATGAAGATTTGGTGTTTATGGATGCAGTTGCAGATGAACATGTCGACTCCAAGATCTGGTTCCTCGACACAGGTTGTTTGAACAACATGGTTGGTCGAAGAGAGTGGTTAGCAGACTTCGAAGGATCGAAGAAGAGAAAGATAAAACTTGCAAATAATAGCTCGTTACGAGTATAAGGTACACACGACATAGTTATTCAAAGGAATAGTGGTGAAAAAGCTATGATCAAAGATGTACTCTACGTACCTGGAATGAAGTGCAATTTTCTTAGTGTTGGACAATTGGTCGAAAAAGGTTTCTCAGTCGTAATGAAAAATAGAGCCTTAGAACTGTTTGACACAAAGAATAATATGGTCTTAAATTCTCTGCTGTCGAAGAACATGACTTTTAAGATCAAGATCTGCTCGACAAAGATATAATGCTTGAAGACAATTATCGACAACAAGGATAGTTGGTTCTGGCATTTGAGGTTTGTCCATTTGAATTTTAGGTTACTCAATCAACTGATTACTCAAGAAACGGTAAATGGCATACCAAGTCTTGTGATGCCCGACAAGCTCTATGAAGGTTGCTTAGTAGGGAAGCAATCCATAAACTCTTTTGCTTCGACTGTACCAATGAGATCCTCTTGCATATTAGAAGTAGTACATTCAAATGTATGTGGCCCGTTCGAGGATCATACCATTGGTAGAAACAGGTATTTTGTTTCATTTGTTGATGAGTATAGTCAAAGTTATGGATCTATGTGATCAAGCGAAAGGACGAAGTATTTGAAATCTTTAAGAGATTCAAGAAGCTTGTCGAAAATCAGAGTGAAAAGAAGATAAAGGTTTTGCATACAGATGGAGATGGTGAATACACATCCAAGATGTTTGAAGAGTTTTGTGCAGAACATGGTATTAATCATGAGGTAACTGATCCTTACACACCTCAACATAATGGAATAACATAAATAAGAAATAGGACAATATTGGATATGGTAAGATGCATACTGAAGCAGGAGAATTTTCCAAAATCCTTATGGGGTGAAGCAGTCACCACTACTGTTTACATTCTGAACAGGTGCCCCACCAAGAAGTTAAATAACAAGGTTCCTGAAGAAGTATAGAGTGGCAAATGAATGTCAGTGAGTCATCTAAAAGTGTTTAGCTCTATTTGCTACAAGCATGTTCCTAATGCGAAGAGAAGAAAGCTTAATGAAAAGGGTGAGCCTATGATACTGGTAGGATATCATAAAACTAGTGCGTACAGGATGTTCAATCTAATAAATGAGAAGATCATAATGAGTCGAGATATTGTGATTGATGAAATTTTTTCTTGGGATTAGAATTTTGGTGAAGCAACTAACAAGCCACTGATGGGTTATGGCGTCAACGAAGAAACTAATGAGGTCAAAGTTGAAGGTGTTGCTGAGATTACATATATAGTTGACATTAAAGCAAATAGTCAAGAGGGTGTGTCTAGTATAAACCAAAGACCACAAAGAACTAGAGTTCTTCTAGCAAGGGTTCAAGACTATGAAGTTGATGGGGATGATGAAGTCACAACAGATGGCGAATTAGTTCATTTTTCTTTACTTGCAGGTGCTGAACCAATCAACTATAGCAAAACCTTAAAGAATAAACTATGGAAGTCAGCTATGATGGAAAAGTTGCAAGGAATTGGAAGGAATAACACATGGGAGTTAGTTGAATTTCCAGCATATACAAAATCTATCAAAGTGATATGGGTGTTCAAGTTAAAGCACAATGTTGATGGGTTGATAGCAAGACATAAATAAAGATTGGTAGCTCGAGGATTTGTTTAGAGAGAAGTACTCGACTATTTTGAAGTATATGCCCAAGTAGCATTGGAAGCTGTCAGATTGGTGGTAGCCTTGACATGCAAGCAAGGCTGGTTGACATTTCACTTAGATGTGAGATCAACATTTTTGAATGGTCCCTTAGACGAAGTTGTATATGTCACACAAACTCCTAGGTTTTTGATTCAGGAGGAAGCAAGGAAAGTATACATGATACACACAACGCTCTATGGTCTTAAATAGGCACCTAGGGCATAAAACAAGAAGATTGACTCTTACTTAGTCGAATTGGGTTTTGTTAAATGCAGGTCAGAGTATGGTGTCTACGTACAAGTTGAGGCACAAAATATAACCATCATCTGTTTGTATGTAGATGACTTGCTGGTAACAGGAAATAGCTGATGAAGAAGGAATTTGAAATGTCGGATTTGGGAAATTTGTCACATTTCCTAGGAATGGAATTTCAAAATACCAAGCAAAGGATGGTGTTGCATCAAAGAAAGTATGTCAAAGAAATACTCAAGAGATTCAGGATGGATGAGTCGAATCCTGCATCCTCGCCTATCGAAACAAACCTGAAACTAGAAAAACATGGAAAAGAAGACAAAATCGACGCAACTTTGTTCAAACAAATAGTCGTATCTCAGAGGTATGTATGCAACAGTCGACTTGATATAGGTTTCTCAGTCGAATTAGTGAGTAGATACATGAGTGAACCAAAAGTGTCACACATGAAGGCTGGAAGAAGAATCCTGAGATACCTGAAAGGATCAATAAATTGTGGAATTTTGTTTCCACGAGATTCTGAAAGCAAAGAAGTTGTTGTTAATTGTTATTCAAATGCTGATTGGTGTGGAGATAAGGAGGATCGAAGAAGCACGACTAAATATTTCTTTTAAGTGTTTGGTGCACCAATATCATAGTGCTCGAGAAAGCAACTTGTGGTGGCATTGTCGTCATGTGAGGATGAATATATAGCTAGATCCTGCGCAGCTTGTCAAGCAATTTGGATCAAATATGTGTTAGGAGAAATGGAGGTCGAAGTGAAGAAACCTCTGGTGCTACAAATCGACAATAAGTCCGCCATAAATGTTGCACATAATCTAGTTCTACATGGGAGAAGCAAGCACATCGAATCTATATTTCACTTCTTAAGGGAAAAGATGAATCGAGGTGAACTTGAAGTGAGGCATTGCTCTAGTGAAATGCAGTTGGCCGGTATTTTCACCAAAGGCTTGAAGATCGACATATTTCTAACGCTGAGAAATAAATTAGGAATAGTTCATATCAATTAGTTAGTGTGTTCGACAAGTTTGTACGTTCGTGTTTGACAAGCTTGTACGTTTGATAACTTGGATTATAAGGGGGTATGTTGTGAAAATAATCCAACTTAGTTATTTGGTTAGGCCCAAGCCCAAAAGTTAATTAGGGTTGAACATGTATATAAATAGATATAATTTGTAATTTAATTGTGTACTATTCTTCTCATTCAATAATAACAATCCTATTTTCTCTATTCTTCTCTCTCTTTTTTTGACACAAAACCTTCCTTCACACAAGTTCCTCATGCACTAACACTTTTATCTTTATGAGTGGCATACATTCTCCTAAAATAGATAATGTTCTGATAAACAACTATTGAACTATACTAAAGTAAAGAAATCATGTTGCAAGGTGGCTAGTTGACTTGGTTTACGTGGACAATGACTATATTTTAATAAGGAATTCACAAGGACTTATCCATATATAAATGAAAGTGATTATTCATTTGAAGAACAATGGATTAAGCATAAAATCCTCAATCATTTATTTTTTGTATACTGTAGCGGTAAATTCATGACCATTATGCCATGGATAAACTTAACGTTAATAAAACCAGAGTCGCCACATCACTTTTATTATTTCCAAGGGAAAAGGGAAAAGTACGAACAAAGGGAAGGTGTTAGCACCCAAAGTATCCTAGGTACTCCTAGGGAGCCCTTTTTTTGTGTGTACATGTGTTTTGGTATAAAATGATGTTTGAAATAAAGTGTGGGGATGATAAAAGAATTCATTATTTATATTTTTTGTTTGACAAGACCTTCAGACTTGTGCTTACGTAAAATGAGGGACCAAAACCTCGTAGTTCGTGGTATCAATTTCAAAGTGAGTGAGTTGCTTTTAACAAAATTTTAAGTTTGAAAGAGGCACAAAAGTCCTAAAAGAGTTTAAATGGGTGTTAGTTCTTTTTGTCTTTTGAAACTTTAAGTCAATATGATTAGATTCATTTACAGATTTGATTAACAAAAAAGAGTTTGAAAATGCAATGACATAAGGCAAAAGTTTATAATTTGCAATAAAGAGTCTAAGTTTAGAAATCACAATAAAATAAGTTTTTGAAAAGGAGGGAGAGATTTGAAATTAACGAAGTGGGAGGAGATGAAGAGACTAATCCTAAGCAAAAAGTTAAAAGTTAATAGTTGAAAAGATCTAACCAATGAGATGCAATCCAATAGACAAGAATGTCATATAAAAACCCAATTTTCCTTTGGACCTTTAGAATCAAGCAATAACAATACACATAGCAAGGTGAAGAGCAAGACATCAAATAAAGATAGCCACATCCAAACAAGCAACTCCATAGTCTTCTTCATAATCTTCCCCATGTATCAGATGAAATAATCCTTGAATAGCTCAGAATGAGGCATTAGACACAGGTTCAAAGTAATATCTTTATTAAGACCATGTAGCAGATGAACTCAAAAGGGGTCTCAACACTTGCGTCAGATGAAAGTTCACTTCACAAGCACTTGGTTTCAGAAATGTTGGCATTGGCCAAGTCCTTTTTGCATAGGGAATGTTGCCTAATTCTAAGTCCAATGTCTCAAATCAAATCCAACAGTCCACACAAATATTTTTTAGGGTTTTTGTTGTTATTATGTACATTAAGGTCAAAAGACCACAAACACAAGCAAAATACACAAATAAGTATATACAATCACAAGATATGGCTCAAGTGAGCAAAGTGAAAATGGTATTAAAGTAAACAGGTTAAATGGTATGAATAATGGCAAATGACAAAGACTTGAATTTAAAGTGCACAAGGTGAATGACTTGAAATTAAAAGTTAGTCAAATGTTAGTTGGCTAGAAGTTAGTATTGCTTTTTCTTCTCAACTGTTTAAATCATTCTTTGGAGAACACTCAACCCTCTATTCACAAGCATGAATCCTTGAACCAAGACATCTTCCAAAGGAAGGAAAAAAGGCCAAGTTTC
The DNA here is from genome assembly GCF_024323335.1 of Lathyrus oleraceus. Taxonomy (NCBI): domain Eukaryota; kingdom Viridiplantae; phylum Streptophyta; class Magnoliopsida; order Fabales; family Fabaceae; genus Lathyrus; species Lathyrus oleraceus. The sequence continues at coordinate 338,734,315 of NC_066583.1, forward strand.
CACACAATACCATGAAAAAGGGGAGACTTACAATCTCACTTACTAGAATGCTATGTTTTGGGTCAAAATTTAGCGTTATGTTAAGCAATCGTAATTGGACTTATGTAGAAGTCACAACTATTTGAGGCCGGGAAATAATTTTTTTGGTGTTAATGCATGTTAGAGATATGGTATTATGAACCATACTCCTAAAACATACCACAATTAAAAGAAAGTGGCAAAAGGGGGGACTTAATCTCATCCATACTCATATTGGTTTATGAACCAATTAGCCTTAGGATATAGAGATATCATAGGTCAATGAAATGAATGTGATAGAAAGGGATTGAAGACGAAGAGGGAGGGGAAATGAGACAAAGACAAATTGGTCATGGAAGGACTTTTATCAAATTAAAATCATTCATTCATTTTGGGAGATGAAATGTACATTTCATCAATCCCCTAAATCCAATGATTTTAATCCAACAAATTCAAATCAACCTTGACCAAGGCCCAACAACAAAAGTCAAACTCAACAAGTCAATAAAAATAGCTCAACACAATTTATTCACAATTAAACAACTAAAAATCAATTAAAAATGAATTAAATTAAAATATGGTTGATTAAAAACCTAAAACCTCTTCAAAATACCAAATTAATGGTCAAAAGATTTATCATAAGTCAAACAAGGTCAAAGGACATTGGAGAAATTTTTTCATAATTTTTGGAAACTTAAAAGTATTTTTAAATAATTAAAAACATGCACAAAAACAATTAAATCACGAACAATATTAATATTGATCCAAAAAATAATTTTAATTCAGAAAATGAAAGAGAAAAATATTTGAGAATTTTTGGTGAAGGTCCCATATTTTTTGGATCAATATTAAAATTAATATGAATTAATGAAAATAAGTCAATTAAAATGAAAATCAGAAAATACAAAAAAACGTGGACCACTTGATCTCCCTCATTAATTGAGGTGGCAGATCAAGTGGATCTGAGTGCGCGTTCCACCATACACCAAGTCCAATGTTCCACACGCGTGGTAATCACTTTGGACACCCAAGATTAAAACAAAATAGAAGGATCGTGTGGTTCAGAAGCGTGGCAACACACCGCCGGAGCCGGAGCTCCGGTCTTCTTCTCCGGTGGACCTCACCGGACTGGTCCACCTTCAACCATCACCAAAATAAAAAAGGAGGACATGAATTTAATGTAAAAATGCTTAGGAGCTCGAATATGGCCTCAATTTCACCTAACTCCAAGCATATAGAAAGATACAGGGAGTTGGATTTTGAGGATCATGATCTGAGTTGCTTCGATTTGACCTCTAAGTAACTCAATCTTGTTGCCTACATTGGTAGGACTTCAGACAACCAAAAATCAACAAGAATAATGGAGAATTGAGTGAGAATCGAAGAGATGAAAAATTCAGAAATTCACCTTCACTGCAGGTTCAGATGGACACGATCTTGCTCTCAATTGTGCTTGGCCTTGCTTCAAATGCTTAGTAGAGTGGAAATGGATCAAGGAATAAGGAGGAATCTTGGAGTTTCAATCTTAAAACAGTTGAGAGATTCAAACTCGATTTTCAATGAAAATCACCAAGCTTATCCTTTGAATGTGAGGGTTTAGGGTTACTGATTCAAAGCTTGCACGCTCGGGTCCATAATTCTGAGCATGAAGGGTTCTATTTATAGGCCAAGTGATTGATAATTGCACACTTTTTTCAAAATTCCAAAAATAGAAATATCCTTTGAATGGATGCATGGGCGTGTGATAGGTCCATGCAATGATGCATTTAGGTCCAAAAATGAGTGTAAGCAATGCTGAAGTCATGTGGAAAGGCCATGCATTCGTGTATGGAAAGTGGAACTTCAAATCTTCCAAATGGTCCTTCAACTTTAAGCCATGCGCAAGTCATTCATTCTTTGTCCAAATGGGATGAATTTGGACTTTTTGGAAAGGTTAGATCAAGAGGAACAACTTTCATGTTAAACACTTTTTCATTTGAATCTTGGATCATGATGAAATTTGAGGTAGAAGTTTGGAAAATCAAACATGTCAAAAACTTTTCTAAGTATCAAGCGATATGTTCACTTCTTCCACCTTGGATAACTTTTTTCTATAGGCTTCAAATGAGAAAGGTTCTGATCGGCAAAATAGCAAGTGTACTTACTATTTTGCCTTTTATAGTAATAATGGGGAAATTTCCCAAATGTCGATCTCAAGGACTGCAAGTTAATATTGAGTTTAAATTATCATTCAAGTAAACAAAAAGTATTAATTTGGTTTTTAGGTGTAAAAATGTAATAATAAAAGTAAAGGTAAAGAAGGATGAAAATAAGGGTTTATAGAGAAAAAGGAACAATGCTAGGGAAGGTGTATGATTTATCCCTGTAACAACTCTGAGTCACTATTGCATCAACAAATATCAATTACTACAAGTTCTTAAGGGTATTTTCTCCCAAGTCCTTGGTGATAAAAACTTTAATCAATCTACCCTAATTTCCATGTCCATAGCCAATTAGGGTGAAGTTAAGCTGTATAATATCAAGAATACTCTAGTTCATACAGGGTATCCCTAGTCCTAAGTGATATCTACTGTAGAGTAACCTTATGAAAACCTTATCAATGGCGGTCCAGCCTAATTGATAACCACAAATCAATCTCGATTGGTCCGAAAGAGAAGCAATAAACACATCAAAAGGTTACCGTAAAAACAATATCATAAATGCAAATGTAAACTCAAATTCATTACAATTCTAAATCAAGGACACCCCTTAGCATTGGGGAGTTTAGCTACTCATATTTTTTAAAACAAATTCAAGATAAAAATTACACATTACAAGTAATTGGATGACTTTGATCTTCAATCGCTCCCGCTCATGAATATCTTCAGCTCTCCGAATGCCTTGATCTCTGTAATCCTTGATTGCTTCACAATACTGTGTTTTTTCGTATTCCAATATGATTTTTCCTTTGACAGAAGACATTCTTTTATAGTGAAAATTCCCAGCAGCAGTTGGACAGGTCCAAAAATATCTCTAAAAAGCCCGACGAACAAAAAGCCCGAGAAAAACTGGATTTTTGGGTTTGGGCTGACACGGGTGGCCGTGTCAGCCTACTGTTCTGGCTGACACGCCCCTGGCAAGGGGTGACACGGTTGGGGACGAAGCTTGACATGGCCCGTGTCAGCTGGCACGGGTGGCCGTGTCAGGCTACTGTTTTCTTCATCATGTCATCCCTTGCTTGACACGGCCCGTGTCAGGTGACACGGGTGACTGTGTCAGGCCTCCTATACCGGGGTTTTCTGCTCCTTTGCTTGCCGGAATCTCGCACTGTCTCGTTCTGAAGTCTCTGGTTCTTCTACCTGGACCTGTCGGACAAAAACACAGCTATTCCATGCATAAAATCACGAAAATAAAAAGTAAAACATAACAATGATTAAAATTGCTTAAATAAAATGACGGAAGTAAAACTAACTTGAAATGTATCATAAATGCTTGCACAGTGTTTCAAAAACCTCTGTTTCGAGTCAGATTAGTAACAAAAACTTAATGCAAATGGTGACTGATCACAACCCCAAACTTAGCTCATTGCTTGTCCCAAGTGATGTTTGAGACACATTGTCACTCCCCAAAATTCTTTATGTTTTCCACCACTGCTGAGATCATTCGATAACGTCTTCCCTTTTCCTTCCACAAGTCCTTCCTTTCTTTGTAAGTCTTTCTTCGCACTTCCACTTCAAAGCACCGTTTCACCTGTCAGCTTATATCATATTCTCACCAATTCTCTCGGGTTAAACTGTTTACACTCATAATTAAAAGTATGCAATATCACTCATAAGTTTGAATAGTCTCTCTTTTCCTATCACCTACATACAACACACACTTTTGAGGTCTTTCGGGTTGTAGCTTGGCTTGGGTTAGGGTATGGATTATTAAAATGGAAAACAAGTGGCTTTTGGTTCGGAGTCGATGCTACATCCTGTGTTTGTTTCTTTTATTTCCTCGGTTTTATTTTCTTATTTTTTTTCTTCACCGAATGCCCTTTTCCGTGCTTCTTTTTGAATCTTCGAGTTATCATTTTTCTCTTTTTATTTTTCTTTCTTTCTCTTGATTCATCCATTTTTTCTTTTTCTTTTGTTCTTGCACTCTCTTGGGCTTTGGGAGCTTTTGGGTTTTTTTACCCCAAACTTAGCTTTTCAACACAGTTTGAATATATTATCATGACTCTGAACAGGGTGAGGAAGTGTTTTTGGCCAAGGGGGTACATTTATAGGGTTTACACAAACAAATGGATATAAGCTCAAATGGAGTTAACGAGGGATATAATTATTCGGGATGGCTAGAAAGGCTCGGGGTTAATTTCAAACAACGTGCCTTAGTGTGTGTATCATGCAGTGACAGTCCCAGAGAGTCTACGCAAATTAAGAGTGATAAAGACAAACCTAAATGTCGCTCATGATGCTCAATGTGTTTGGCTTTTTATGACTCTCTTTGTTTGGTTCAGCTTTGACAGGATCCACGGTACTCATTAGTTTGGTGCAATTTCTTCCTTACTTCGAAATGTACAGGATACTCATGTCGGTTAAGCTGTATACATTGCATCCGATCTTTACTTTCAGCAGTGTCACTTCCTGGGGAGATCCTTCACAACAAGCCATGGTGAGTGGTGTGATCCTTTCATCCATTCTCAATCGTGATCATTACTATTTCCAACGTGTCAACACAGACTTAACACACTCGCAACATAATGTACCTTCAACCAGAAAAAATCAAATCTAGAATGCACAAAAATAAGAAAATATTGAGAATAAAATACTAATAAAAGACATAAAATCTCCCCCACACTTGCACTCAACATTGTCCACAATGTTTTCGAACAAGAGCGAAGGAGGGCACTTACAGTGTCCTACTGAGGAGGTGGTTGCGGGAAATGCAACATCAACTGTCGCATCATGCTGCTCATCTCATCCAACATTGCTCCTTGACGGGCTTGTTTGATGCCTTGCCATTGTTGTTCCGTCCTCAAGTCACCTATCTCGATTTATACCCAGCTCCATTGGTCAGTTGACCAAGATGATGAACCCGCCACCTGTTGGGTGGGTTCCTGATGCGGTGGGACAAACTGTTCAGGAGGTGCTTGAGGATCTTCTTCTTCTACTTCCGTTCCTTCCACCTGGTCATCCATAAATTGCTCACCTACAGTAAAATGGTCAGTTTCGTGGCCTTCATCCGCATCGGGGTCAGCGCTCACATACAACCAATTAGCACAGTCAGTAATAGCAACTCTGTCCGGGTCCGGCAGAGCGATGATAAACCTCTTATGGATAAGTACAGAATAGTAAGTAGAGGCAACAACAATCATACCTTGTGAAATTAGAGCAGACATGTCAATTTGGGTGTTACCTGCAATTGGCGTGTCTTCGAGTAAAACAGCTTGATACCCGAAATGCTCAGCGATTTGGGTGATCATTCCCCCTATGGATATGCCTCTGGAGTTTGCTCGGCCGAATCTGCCCAGATAGTCTGCTGCAAAGGCAGCTACATTGATGGCTTTGTTTTGAGCCATCGAGTACATAAAGAATAGCTCTCTCTGAGTAGCTACCCCTGTGCTATCGCCTCTTCCAAACAGGGTATAGACTAAACCCTTCTGAGCGTACCTAAAACATGGATTCTGGATGCCCGAGGCTTTCGCACCTTTGGAGGAGTAATCCGTCCTCCCGGTGATGGTAATCCAGAAATCCTTAGGTGAGAACCCATTTGGGACCGCTCCTGGTTCGTTCAGAGGGAGTTGGAGTATCACAGCTAACTCCTCAACAGACAACTCATGATAATTATTAAACAACCGGAAACGTAAAGTGCCGAAATAATAGCTGGTCGTGTCTATCCACCGTTTTTCTAGCTGGAATTCCAACGTGCTGAGGAATTCGAGAGTAATGCGCTCTTATGTTGGCGCTTCCAAACTCATGAACTCGAGCATTCCCAAAACATGGAACATCCGGTATACCTCCATCTTCAGCCCTAGAGCGTTCAGAGTATGCTCACACATATACCTTGTCGGCGTGAGTTTGCGCTTCCGGTGGATTTGGTATCTTTGTTCTTGTCCCGGATTGTCAAATACGATGTTGTATGGATTTGGATTCCGACTCGGGTGCTTCCGTGACTTCGCCATTTCCGCGAGTTGTTGCTTTCCGGTGAGGATTCTCCGCGGGGGCATTTTGGATCTGCAAAAAATAGAAATTATTTGAACTTTTGAGTTAGGAAATTCCGAAACCGTGGTTAGGACCGGGACGACGAGTGGAGTAATATTAGTGAAGGGTGTTTTGGCGATAGGTGAGTGGAAATGGGGGTTATGGAAGGTTTTGTGTGGTGAGGTTTATGAGTTTTAATAGAAGTTGAAAGAGTTTGAGAGAAAGAGATGAAGAATGATGAGAGAGAATAATGAGGTGTAGGAGAAAAATCTGATAATGATAAGGTTAATGGGAAAAAGGTATGGTTAATGGTGGATTAAGTGGGTGGGTCCCACGAAAATTCAAATTTTTCAAAAAAAATTTGAAAAATTCGCCTGCCTGACACGGGTGGCTGTGTCAAGCTACTGGATTCCCAAAGTTTGGCATTTTCCTTCCATGCTCCTGACACGGGCCATGTCAGCTGACACGACCACCCGTGTCAGGCTACTGTTAATAAATCATTTTTTTTTTGTTTCTTTTAATGTTCCTGACACGGCTCGTGTCAGCTGACACGGATAGCCGTGTCAGGCCACTATTTCCCCTTTTTCTTGTTTGCTTTTCCCTCTCCTGACGTGGCCCGTGTCAACTGACACGGGTGGCCATGTCAGGCTGTCCTTTTGGCCGTTTTTTGGTTTTCTCGTTGGTTTAACTGCTGGTTCCTCTGGCTATGTAGATCGTTCTTTTTCATGACTTAGACATTTGTTGACGCGGTGTTCCCTCCTTGTAGAGCTCCTGTATAAACCTACAGACACACAAAACTGATTAGAAATAAAAAGCGTGGGTTGCCTCCCATGAAGCGCTTCGTTTAACGTCGCATGGCTCGACGGTTCTCCGTCTACTTAGGTGAGACAGATTTTATCGATTGGACCGCCCTCCTGGTCTTGTATGTATGATTTAACTCTCTGCCCATTCACCTTGAACGTGTCTCCGTTTGCTGGATTTCTTAGTTCAACGGCTCCATGCGCAAATACTTTCTGTATCTCAAAGGGTCCCGACCATCGTGACCTTAGTTTCCCTGGGAATAGCTTCAACCTTGTGTTAAATAATAACACCAGTTGTCCTTCCTAAAGGTCTTTCTTCTGGATGCGTCTGTCATGCCAGGTTTTGGTTTGCTCTTTGTATATCTTGGCATTCTCATATGCTCGATTTCTGAATTCTTCCAGCTCTTGTAATTGGAGGATCCGAGATTTACCCGCTTTGGAAAGATCATAGTTGAGGAGTTTGGTAGCCCAGAACGCCCTATGCTCAAGTTCGAGTGGTAGATGGCAAGCTTTACCATAGACCAGTTGATACGGGGACATACCTATTGGTGTTTTAAACGCTGTTCGGTATGCCTAAAGTGCGTCATCGAGCCTGATTGACCAATCTTTTCGTGAGGCACCGACGGTCTTTTCGAGGATTTGCTTGATCTGCCGATTTGATACCTTAACCTGTCCACTAGTCTGGGTGTGGTATGGTGTGGAGACTCTATGCTTGACATTGTATTTCCGCAGTAGGTTCTCCATCAACTTATTCAGGAAGTGGGTACCTTCGTCACTAACCAGTGCTCTTGGTACCCCAAACCGCGTAAAGATACAATTCTTGAGGAAATTTATTACCACTTTTGCATCATTCGTGGGCAGTGCAACTGCTTCCACCCATTTCGACACATAGTCAACCGCAACCAAAATGTATTGCTTTCCAAAGGACGATGGGAAGGGTCCCATAAAATCTATCCCCCATACATCGAACAGTTTGACCTCTAACATGGCATTCTGAGGCATCTGATTTATTTTAGATATGTTGCCTGTTCTCTGACATCTGTCGCACTCTTTTACCACTACTTGTGCATCTTTAAATAGTGTGGGCCAATACAATCCAGACTAGACGACTTTTGCTGTGGTTCTGTCTCCGCTAAAATGTCCTCCATATTCTGAGTTATGACAAACTTTTAAGATGTCCCTCGGCTCTTCCTCTGGAACACATCTCCTGACCAGGCCATCTAATCCCTTTTTGTAAAGGAATGGATCGTCCCACACATAGAACCTGCAATCATGCAAAAACTTTTTTCTTCTGTTAGAGTCAAAGTCATCAGGTATCAGTCCACCTACCACAAAGTTTGCGTAATCGGTGAACCATGGGACATGCATAACGGCTAGAATACGTTCATCTGTGAACTCATCTCTGATGGGGTGCGTTTCTTCTATTTCTTGAATCGAAGTCATCCGAGACAAGTGATCAGCAATAATGTTTTCACTACCCTTTTTGTCTCTGATTTTCAGGTCGAATTCTTGTAGCAGTAGGATCCATCGCAGCAGCCTTGGCTTTGATTCCTGTTTGGCAAAAAGATATTTTAAAGCAACATGGTCAGTATACACAATTACCTTTGATCCCAACAGATAGGATCTGAACTTGTCAAACGCGTATACCACCGCCAGGAGTTCTTTTTCTGTGGTTGCATAGTTCATTTGAGCAGGGTTCAGTACGTGGCTTGCATAATAGATCACATGCAAGAGCTTCTCCTTGTGTTGCCCTAGTACTGCCCCCACTACGTTATCACTCGCATCACACATTATCTCAAAAGGAAGAGACCAATCGGGGGAAATCACTATGGAGGATGACACCAGCTCCTTCTTCAAGGCCTCGAAGGCTTGCCTACACTCCTTGTCGAATAAGAACAGGGTATCTTTTACCAGAAGACTGGTCAGTGGTTTGGCAATCTTGGAGAAATCCTTTATAAACCTGCGGTAGAAACCCGCATGCCCTAAGAAGCTTTAGATGCCTTTTTCATTTACCGGTGGTGGTAAATTTGCTATTACCTCCACTTTTGCTATGTCCACTTTGATACCTTTGTTGGAGATCTTGTTCCCCAAGACTATTCCTTCCCGTACCATGAAGTGACATTTTTCCCAATTCAGGATCAAATTTGTTTGCTGACATCTTTCTAACACAAGTGACAAGTTAGTCAAACAATTATCAAATGAAGAACCGAATACTGAAAAGTCATCCATAAACACTTCCATATGCTTTTCGAGCATGTCAGCAAAGATTGAAGTCATACACCTTTGAAAGGTGGCTGGTACGTTGCACAATCCAAATGGCATTCTTCTATAAGCAAAAATTCCATAGGGGTACGTGAATGCAATCTTCTCTTGGTCTTCAGGGGCAACTGCAATCTGGTTGTACCCTGAGTAACATCTAGAAAACAATAGTAATCGTGTCTGGCTAACCTTTCCAGCATTTGATCAATGAATGGTAACGGGAAGTGATCCTTCCGTGTTGCCACGTTAAGTCTTCTGTAATCGATGCACACTCTCCAACCTGTAATAGTTCGGGTTGGAATCAACTTATTCGTTTCATTTTTTATTACCGTTGTGTGTAACACCCTTCTAAAATACCCCAATAATTTAATTAAATATCAAAATACAACATCAGAGTAATTATGCAGTTAAGGGTGTCACATAATCACTTCACACCATGTTCCAAAATAACAGTCATGCTCTTTATTTAATCAAATAAATAGTTGCATAAATCGCAGCGGATATAAATCAAATCAATCAAAACATGTAACACATTACATGTAAAATAGTTCACAACCAACAGTAAAACATTTAAAACATCCCTTCCCGATGTTACATCTATCAGAGCATGACCCACTAAGGAACTACTCTAGACTCCAAGTACTAGCTCCTACTCAATCACTGCTCGTTACCTGAAAAACAGTTGTAAGGGTGAGTTCCTCAATCGATATAATAAGTATTATAAAATATCATGTCATGTTAAGTAATTTAACACACTTCATCACCCTAATCCAAACATATATTCAATAACAGCACATCAACTCAACATAATATTCAACACCAACACAAACACACGTATAATACTGGAATACATCCATTCATATTATACGCCACACATATATTATGCAATGAGACTCCATGCATGCGGTACCGACTATTTGTGAACATATAGTTCAACCTCACCGTCCAAATCCAGGCACGGCTACCAAGCTCACTAGTCCCACTCATTTGAGACATAGTGACTCACTCACTAATTCCTCACCATGGGAATTAGCTACCACCCCAAATGGGCCATGCTATGCACGCTAATCACCTAGCATGCAAACATCAACAACAATCAAAATGATTTACTCACTAATTCCTCACCATGGGAATTAGCTACCACCATAAAGGCCACGATATGCTTGCTAATCACCTAGCAATGCAACAACAACAACAACTCAAGAATAGACATATGCTCACACTCTAAGCCATAAAACAGTCTATTCACAAATGCATACATAACTGATACATTCACAGCATCATGCATACCATCACCCATCATCATCACATTTTATCACAAAAGCATATCATATCATGCCGCATAATCAAACACAGTATTAGCACACTCTACTAATACCTATACTACTCAAAACAACGGGAAATGATCCCTACTACGTTATACATCAGCTAAGTTACATCACTCAGCCTAAACAACCAAAAACTGCTCAACAACAGTTCAGAAAACCACAAGTCTGCCCATACGCGTATCGCCTATGCCCATACGCGTATTGCCCATTCCTGACCAAGTCCATACGCGTATTTCCCACGCCCATACGCGTATGCTACGTGTATCACATTCTCATACGCGTACCAACAGAGACAACTTCACGTTCAAAACCTCATCTCTTTCACTCATACGCGTAAGGCCTCATCCATACGCGTACCAGCCATATCATACGCGTATTGCCTAGTGCCATACGCGTATGACCAGAAACCAGAAGTTCCAGATCTGCAATGGCTCTTGCTGCTACGAGACCGATCCAATTCAACCTTCTACACTCCAATTTTTACACGCAATTCATTCATCTCATCTAACACGAATCATACACTTTCGATTTCACAAATTACTAACCTTTCTACCTCTAATTCCTACGAATTTCTTCAATTTTAATCCAATTTCGTTCATCCCAAAAGTCCACAAATGCATCATACATCATTCAATCAGAGGCAAATCAATGGTTTCTCACTACCCATCACATATTATCCCATAATACCCATTAATCGATGATAAACCCCCCTTACCTGAGTAAATCCGGCAATCTCTGAGCTCCGAGCTTTTCCTTCCTTCAACCTTCGTTCTCTGGCTTTTTGCCCTTTTCCCTTTTCTGCCTCTTTTTCCTTTTCACGTGAAAATAACCTTTTTACCAAAAATGGGATTTTTCTCAATTCCAACTTATATATTTTCCAGTAATTATTATTCCAAAATAATAATAATAATAATCCAATAATAAAATAACCCAATTATTTGATTAAATTAATAATATACTATTAACTTAATTTAAATAATTATTTTATTTTATTGGGGTGTTACAACTCTCCCCCACTAAAAGAGTTTTCGTCCTCGAAAACATACCTCAAGCAAATAACTCCGGATAAGACTCCTTCACCTGACTCTCCAGTTCCCAAGTTACATTGCCACCTGCTGGTCCTCCCCAAGCTACCTTCACCAAGGCAATCTCTTTACCCCGCAACTGCTTCAACTCTCGATCCTCGATCCTCATAGGTGATGTTTCAACAGTCAGGTTATCTCTCACCTGAACATCATCTATTTGGACTACATGCGACGAATCATGAATGTACTTCCTCAACTGAGACACATGAAAAACCTCATGCAAATTCGCAAGCGACGGCGGTAAAGCGATACGATAGGCTACTTCCCCTATCCTTTCCAAAATCTGATAAGGACCAATAAATCGAGGTGTCAACTTCTTCGACTTCAAAGCTCGACCAACACCAGTTATCGGAGTAACACGAAGAAACACATGATCTCCCTCTTGGAACTCAAGTGACTTCCTCCTCTTATCATGATAACTCTTCTGACGACTCTGAGCAATTCTCATCTTCTCCTGAATCATCTTAATCTTTTCCGTAGTTTGTTGAACAATCTCAGGTCCAACCACAACACTCTCACCGGACTCATACCAACATAAAGGTGTCCGACATCTCCTACCATACAAAGCTTCAAACGGTGCCATACCAATGCTCGAATGAAAATTATTGTTGTAGGTAAACTCAATCAAAGGCAAATAACAATCCCAAGCACCTCCCTTTTCCAAAACACAAGCCCTCAAAAGATCCTCTAGTGACTGAATCGTCCTCTCAGTCTGACCATCAGTCTGCGGATGATATGCAGAACTCAACCTCAGCTTAGTTCCCAAAGCCCTCTGCAAACCTTCCCAGAACTTCGATGTAAATCTAGGATCTCTGTCCGAAACAATACTAGACGGAATACCATGCAAACTTACAATCTTCTCAATATACAATTCCGCTAATCTCTCTAACGGATAATCCATTCTGATCGGAATGAAATGAGCCGACTTTGTCAATCTGTCAACAATCACCCAAATAGCTTCAAAATTCTTACTTGTCCTCGGCAAACCAGAAACAAAATCCATACTGATACTATCCCACTTCCACTCTGGAATAGCCAACGGTTGCATTAGCCCAGACGGCTTCCGATGCTCAATCTTCGACTTCTGACAAGTCAAACAGGAATAAACAAAACTCGCAATTTCTCTTTTCATTCCCGACCACCAAAATAACTTTTTCAAATCATGATACATCTTCGTAGCTCCAGGATGAATACTCAAGCCACTACGATGTCCTTCCTCCAGAATACTCTTCTTAAGTTCGGTAACATCCGGAATACACACCCGATTACCAAATTTCAAAACACCATTCTCATCAACTCTGAATTCGCCACCTTGTCCTTGATTCACTAGAGTCAACTTATCAACCAAAAGCACATCGGATTTCTGACCCTCTCTGATCTCATCCAGAATACCACTTGTTAACTTCAACATTCCCAATTTAACACTATTGTGAGTACTCTCACACACCAAACTCAAGTCTCTAAACTGCTCAATTAAATCCAATTCTTTAACCATTAACATAGACATATGCAATAATTTCCGACTCAATGCATCAGCCACTACGTTTGCTTTACCCGGATGGTAATTCAAACCAAAATCATAATCCTTCAGAAACTCTAACCATCTCCTCTGTCTCATATTCAGCTCTTTCTGATCAAACAAATAATTTAAACTTTTATGGTCACTGAAAACCTCAAATCTTGACCCGTACAAATAATGCCTCCATAACTTCAGAACAAACACCACAGCCGCCAACTCTAAATCGTGCGTCGGGTAGTTCCTCTCATGAACCCTCAGCTGTCTTGAAGCATAAGCTATAACCTGCTTATTCTGCATCAACACACCACCCAAACCCAACAATGAAGCATCACAATAAACCTCAAATGATTCCGACGAACTCGGTAATATCAGAATAGGAGCAGTAGTCAACCTTCTCTTTAACTCTTGGAAACCTTCTTCACATTTTGAGTCCCAAACAAACGCTTGCCCCTTTCTAGTCAACATCGTCAACGGTAACGCCAACTTAGAAAATCCCTCAATGAACTTCCTATAATAACCTGCAAGTCCAAGAAAACTTCTTATCTCAGAGACTGACTTCGGAGTTTCCCACTTAGATACCGCTTCTATCTTAGAAGGATCAACAGCAACACCACCTCTTGAAATCACATGACCAAGGAAACTAACCTCTTCTAACCAAAATTCACACTTGGATAGTTTCGCAAATAACTTCTTTTCTCGTAGAACTCCTAAAACCACTCTCAAATGCTCAACATGCTCTTCTTCAGATTTCGAATACACCAATATGTCATCAATAAACACCATAACGAACTTATCCAGGTACGGATGGAAAATCCTATTCATATACTCCATAAATACTCCAGGCGCATTAGTCACACCAAAAGGCATTACAGAATACTCATAATGTCCATACCTTGTCCTGAAAGCAGTCTTCTGAATATCCTCAGTTTTCACACGTATCTGATGATATCCCGATCTCAAATCTATCTTGCTGAACACCCTCGCACCAACCAACTGATCCATCAAATCATCAATCCTCGGTAAAGGATACCGATTCTTGATCGTCACTTTATTCAGTTGCCTGTAGTCTACACACAACCTCATAGTACCTTCTTTCTTCTTAACCAATAACACTGGTGCACCCCACGGTGACACACTCGGACGAATAAATTTCTTATCCAACAGATCTTCCAACTGATTTTTCAATTCAGTTAACTCAACAGCAGACATACGGTACGGAGCCATCGATATCGGTCTAGTACCAGGTACTAAATCAATCGAGAACTCAACTTCACGCTCTGGTGGCAATTCATTTACCTCTTCCGGAAACACATCAGGAAAATCACACACCACGGCTAGATCACCAATCACCAGTTTATCTTTAGCCTCCATAGTCGCTAACAGCATAAACAACTCTGCCCCATCTACCACTTCCTCATTCACCTGCCTTGCAGATAGAAACAAACTCTTTCCTTCCTCAATCTCAGGAAATATCACAGTCTTATCGAAACAGTTGATAGAAACTCGGTTAAACACCAACCAGTTCATTCCCAGGATAACATCAATCTGCACTAGTGGAAGACACACAAGGTCCATCCCAAAGTCTCTACCAAAAATACTCAAAGGACAATTCAAACAAATTGAAGTAGTAGTCACTGAACCCTTCGCAGGAGTATCAATCACCATACTTCCATGCATCTCAGATATCTCTAACTTAAGTTTCACAGCACAATCCAAAGATATAAAGGAATGAGTAGCACCGGTGTCAATAATAGCTACAAGAGGAAAGCCATTAATATAACACGTACCTCGGATCAAACGATCATCTGCGGAAGTCTCAGAACCCGATAAAGCAAAGACCTTGCCTCCCGACTGGTTCTCCTTCTTCGGCTTAGGACACTGTGGACTAATATGACCCAACTCTCCACAGTTGAAACAAGTCACAGTCTTCAACCGGCAGTCTGCAGCCAAGTGACCACCTCTTCCACACTTGAAACACTTCTTCTCATTACTGGTACACTCATGGATACGATGTCCAACCTGACCACATCTGAAACACTTAGCAGGAGCATTAGAGTCTCCCCCACTAGGCCTCTTCATCCCACTCTGTCTCTGAAAACCCTTGCCAGCTGCATACGGTTTTCCACGATCATTCTGACTCTTGCCTTTCCTATCAACCCTTTGCTGATAGCTCTCTGCTCTGGCTTTGGAATCCTGTTCAAAAATCCTGCAACAGTCAACCAAGTCAGAAAACACTCTGATCCGCTGATATCCAATAGCCTGCTTGATCTCGGGACGTAACCCATTCTCAAACTTCACACACTTAGAAAATTCCCCAGCAGCCTCAGCATAGGGAGTGTAATACTTCGACAGCTCTGTGAACTTAGCAGCATACTCAGTAACAGACCGATTGCCCTGCTTCAATTCCAAGAACTCTATCTCTTTCTTTCCTCTGACATCTTCTGGAAAGTACTTCCTCAGGAATCTCTCTCTGAACACAGCCCACGTGATCTCAGCATTCCCAGCAGATTCCAACTCAGTGCGGGTAGCAACCCACCAATCGTCTGCTTCTTCTGACAGCATATGCGTACCGAACCTGACCTTCTGGTTATCGGCACACTCAGTCACTCGGAAGATCCTCTCAATCTCCTTCAACCACTTCTGAGCACCACCTGGATCGTATGCTCCCTTGAACATTGGAGGATTGTTCTTTTGGAACTCACTCAGTTGACGAGCAGCTCCCATTCCCACAACATTCGGATTCCCTCCAAGTACTCCAGCCAGCATACCCAGAGCCTCAGCAATCGCAGCATCGTCTCTACCTCTTCCAGCCATCTCTATTCTGAAAATCCACAAGCTAAACGATAAGTACTGATAGGGTTACACAACACCTATCCCGTACAGGGGAATAGAATAATTACGACTCAACTCGACCGACTATGCTCTGATACCACTAATGTAACACCCTTCTAAAATACCCCAATAATTTAATTAAATATCAAAATACAACATCAGAGTAATTATGCAGTTAAGGGTGTCACATAATCACTTCACACCATGTTCCAAAATAACAGTCATGCTCTTTATTTAATCAAATAAATAGTTGCATAAATCGCAGCGGATATAAATCAAATCAATCAAAACATGTAACACATTACATGTAAAATAGTTCACAACCAACAGTAAAACATTTAAAACATCCCTTCCCGATGTTACATCTATCAGAGCATGACCCACTAAGGAACTACTCTAGACTCCAAGTACTAGCTCCTACTCAATCACTGCTCGTTACCTGAAAAACAGTTGTAAGGGTGAGTTCCTCAATCGATATAATAAGTATTATAAAATATCATGTCATGTTAAGTAATTTAACACACTTCATCACCCTAATCCAAACATATATTCAATAACAGCACATCAACTCAACATAATATTCAACACCAACACAAATACACGTATAATACTGGAATACATCCATTCATATTATACGCCACACATATATTATGCAATGAGACTCCATGCATGCGGTACCGACTATTTGTGAACATATAGTTCAACCTCACCGTCCAAATCCAGGCACGGCTACCAAGCTCACTAGTCCCACTCATTTGAGACATAGTGACTCACTCACTAATTCCTCACCATGGGAATTAGCTACCACCCCAAATGGGCCATGCTATGCACGCTAATCACCTAACATGCAAACATCAACAACAATCAAAATGATTTACTCACTAATTCCTCACCATGGGAATTAGCTACCACCATAAAGGCCACGATATGCTTGCTAATCACCTAGCAATGCAACAACAACAACAACTCAAGAATAGACATATGCTCACACTCTAAGCCATAAAACAGTCTATTCACAAATGCATACATAACTGATACATTCACAGCATCATGCATACCATCACCCATCATCATCACATTTTATCACAAAAGCATATCATATCATGCCGCATAATCAAACACAGTATTAGCACACTCTACTAATACCTATACTACTCAAAACAACGGGAAATGATCCCTACTACGTTATACATCAGCTAAGTTACATCACTCAGCCTAAACAACCAAAAACTGCTCAACAACAGTTCAGAAAACCACAAGTCTGCCCATACGCGTATCGCCTATGCCCATACGCGTATTGCCCATTCCTGACCAAGTCCATACGCGTATTTCCCACGCCCATACGCGTATGCTACGCGTATCACATTCTCATACGCGTACCAACAGAGACAACTTCACGTTCAAAACCTCATCTCTTTCACTCATACGCGTAAGGCCTCATCCATACGCGTACCAGCCATATCATACGCGTATTGCCTAGTGCCATACGCGTATGACCAGAAACCAGAAGTTCCAGATCTGCAATGGCTCTTGCTGCTACGAGACCGATCCAATTCAACCTTCTACACTCCAATTTTTACACGCAATTCATTCATCTCATCTAACACGAATCATACACTTTCGATTTCACAAATTACTAACCTTTCTACCTCTAATTCCTACGAATTTCTTCAATTTTAATCCAATTTCGTTCATCCCAAAAGTCCACAAATGCATCATACATCATTCAATCAGAGGCAAATCAATGGTTTCTCACTACCCATCACATATTATCCCATAATACCCATTAATCGATGATAAACCCCCCCTTACCTGAGTAAATCCGGCAATCTCTGAGCTCCGAGCTTTTCCTTCCTTCAACCTTCATTCTCTGGCTTTTTGCCCTTTTCCCTTTTCTGCCTCTTTTTCCTTTTCACGTGAAAATAACCTTTTTACCAAAAATGGGATTTTTCTCAATTCCAACTTATATATTTTCCAGTAATTATTATTCCAAAATAATAATAATAATAATCCAATAATAAAATAACCCAATTATTTGATTAAATTAATAATATACTATTAACTTAATTTAAATAATTATTTTATTTTATTGGGGTGTTACAACTCTCCCCCACTAAAAGAGTTTTCGTCCTCGAAAACATACCTCAAGCAAATAACTCCGGATAAGACTCCTTCACCTGACTCTCCAGTTCCCAAGTTACATTGCCACCTGCTGGTCCTCCCCAAGCTACCTTCACCAAGGCAATCTCTTTACCCCGCAACTGCTTCAACTCTCGATCCTCGATCCTCATAGGTGATGTTTCAACAGTCAGGTTATCTCTCACCTGAACATCATCTATTTGGACTACATGCGACGAATCATGAATGTACTTCCTCAACTGAGACACATGAAAAACCTCATGCAAATTCGCAAGCGACGGCGGTAAAGCGATACGATAGGCTACTTCCCCTATCCTTTCCAAAATCTGATAAGGACCAATAAATCGAGGTGTCAACTTCTTCGACTTCAAAGCTCGACCAACACCAGTTATCGTAGTAACACGAAGAAACACATGATCTCCCTCTTGGAACTCAAGTGACTTCCTCCTCTTATCATGATAACTCTTCTGACGACTCTGAGCAATTCTCATCTTCTCCTGAATCATCTTAATCTTTTCCGTAGTTTGTTGAACAATCTCAGGTCCAACCACAACACTCTCACCGGACTCATACCAACATAAAGGTGTCCGACATCTCCTACCATACAAAGCTTCAAACGGTGCCATACCAATGCTCGAATGAAAATTATTGTTGTAGGTAAACTCAATCAAAGGCAAATAACAATCCCAAGCACCTCCCTTTTCCAAAACACAAGCCCTCAAAAGATCCTCTAGTGACTGAATCGTCCTCTCAGTCTGACCATCAGTCTGCGGATGATATGCAGAACTCAACCTCAGCTTAGTTCCCAAAGCCCTCTGCAAACCTTCCCAGAACTTCGATGTAAATCTAGGATCTCTGTCCGAAACAATACTAGACGGAATACCATGCAAACTTACAATCTTCTCAATATACAATTCCGCTAATCTCTCTAACGGATAATCCATTCTGATCGGAATGAAATGAGCCGACTTTGTCAATCTGTCAACAATCACCCAAATAGCTTCAAAATTCTTACTTGTCCTCGGCAAACCAGAAACAAAATCCATACTGATACTATCCCACTTCCACTCTGGAATAGCCAACGGTTGCATTAGCCCAGACGGCTTCCGATGCTCAATCTTCGACTTCTGACAAGTCAAACAGGAATAAACAAAACTCGCAATTTCTCTTTTCATTCCCGACCACCAAAATAACTTTTTCAAATCATGATACATCTTCGTAGCTCCAGGATGAATACTCAAGCCACTACGATGTCCTTCCTCCAGAATACTCTTCTTAAGTTCGGTAACATCCGGAATACACACCCGATTACCAAATTTCAAAACACCATTCTCATCAACTCTGAATTCGCCACCTTGTCCTTGATTCACTAGAGTCAACTTATCAACCAAAAGCACATCGGATTTCTGACCCTCTCTGATCTCATCCAGAATACCACTTGTTAACTTCAACATTCCCAATTTAACACTATTGTGAGTACTCTCACACACCAAACTCAAGTCTCTAAACTGCTCAATTAAATCCAATTCTTTAACCATTAACATAGACATATGCAATAATTTCCGACTCAATGCATCAGCCACTACGTTTGCTTTACCCGGATGGTAATTCAAACCAAAATCATAATCCTTCAGAAACTCTAACCATCTCCTCTGTCTCATATTCAGCTCTTTCTGATCAAACAAATACTTTAAACTTTTATGGTCACTGAAAACCTCAAATCTTGACCCGTACAAATAATGCCTCCATAACTTCAGAACAAACACCACAGCCGCCAACTCTAAATCGTGCGTCGGGTAGTTCCTCTCATGAACCCTCAGCTGTCTTGAAGCATAAGCTATAACCTGCTTATTCTGCATCAACACACCACCCAAACCCAACAATGAAGCATCACAATAAACCTCAAATGATTCCGACGAACTCGGTAATATCAGAATAGGAGCAGTAGTCAACCTTCTCTTTAACTCTTGGAAACCTTCTTCACATTTTGAGTCCCAAACAAACGCTTGCCCCTTTCTAGTCAACATCGTCAACGGTAACGCCAACTTAGAAAATCCCTCAATGAACTTCCTATAATAACCTGCAAGTCCAAGAAAACTTCTTATCTCAGAGACTGACTTCGGAGTTTCCCACTTAGATACCGCTTCTATCTTAGAAGGATCAACAGCAACACCACCTCTTGAAATCACATGACCAAGGAAACTAACCTCTTCTAACCAAAATTCACACTTGGATAGTTTCGCAAATAACTTCTTTTCTCGTAGAACTCCTAAAACCACTCTCAAATGCTCAGCATGCTCTTCTTCAGATTTCGAATACACCAATATGTCATCAATAAACACCATAACGAACTTATCCAGGTACGGATGGAAAATCCTATTCATATACTCCATAAATACTCCAGGCGCATTAGTCACACCAAAAGGCATTACAGAATACTCATAATGTCCATACCTTGTCCTGAAAGCAGTCTTCTGAATATAACTGATCCTTTTTGAATTTTCTATCACCAATAGTGCATGGAATAGTAACTGATCCCCTGTCTTTCTTTTTCACTGGGATTTTCAGGCCTTGGAGAATGACACTGCATGTTTCAGTTAGGATGATCGGTTCCGTATCAGTGGAACGCTTCTTGGAGATTATGTCTTTCATGAACTTGGCATATATTGGCATTTGTTCCAATACTTCAGAAAACGGGATGTTGATTTCAAGTTTTTTGAACATTTCCAGGAACTTCTCAAAATTCTTTTCATGTTGATTTTTCTTTTTCTGTCTTGGAGGGTAAGGGAGTTTGATTAATGGTTTAGGGACTTTCTCCTTCTCCTTGACAGGAGGTGGTATTACTTCTTCATCTTGGTTTTTTGTTTCCTTGATTTCTAAATCCACCTCTATCAGTCCATCTTTTTCTATATCATTTTCCTCTATTGACTTTCCACTTCGGGTTGTGACAGCGTTAACAGTGTTATGTTCCCGCGGATTTGTCACCGTACCACTAGGTAGGGTACCTGGGGCTTGAGAGTTTGAAGCTAACTGTTGTGCTATTTGTCCCATTTGTACTTCAAGATTTTTTTATGGAGGCTGTGGTGTTTTTCTGATTAGTCCTTGTTTCTTCTTGAAACTGTATGCTGTGGGCTGCTAACTTTTCAATGGTGATTTCCCATTCAGCCTTTTTAGGTTCCTGTTGTTGTTGTTGATACTGAGTCTGATATTGCCCTGTACTTTGTTGCGGAACATTCCCTCTCTAATCTTTCTAGGAGAAGTTTGGATGATTCTTCCAACCTGGGTTGTAAGTGTTAGAATAGGGATTATTCTGTTTCAAGAATTTGATCTCTTCAATTTGTTGGGGAGTGGCAAAGGAATAGACCGTGTGATGAGGTCCATTACAGATTTCACAAGTGCTCGTCTGAGCTGGTTGAACCTGCGCTATCTGTTGAGTACCTATATTCATCGCTTTCATCTTTTTGTCTACTTCAGCAGCAACTGTGTCTTCCAGACGGATTTTATTTGTCTCTAATTTTAGATCAATCACTCCCTCTGGCTGACTAGTACACCTGTCGTATAGCTCTAGATGCTCATTGGCAGCTATTACTTCAATAATCCTCTTGATTCCAGTGGCTGTTGAGAAATTGGTTGAGCCACCGACTGCTGTATCAATCAACTGTTTTGTCTTTATTTTCAGCCCATTAACGAACATCTGCATTTGTTCGGTCTGATCCATATTATGAGTTGGACACGCTACTAAGATCCTTTTGAATCTTTTGTAAGCGTCTCCTAATGATTCACCATCCTTTTGAATCTTTTGTAAGCGTCTCCTAATGATTTTTCCTAGGTAATATCTACTGTAGAGTAACCTTATGAAAACCTTATCAATGGCGGTCCAGCCTAATTGATAACCACAAATCAATCTCGATTGGTCCGAAAGAGAAAGCAATAAACACATCAAAAGATTACCGTAAAAACAATATCATAAATGCAAATGTAAACTCAAATTCGTTACAATTCTAAATCAGGGACACCCCCTAGCATTGGGGGGTTTAGCTACTCATATTGTTTAAAACAAATTCAAGATAAAAATTACATATTACAAGTAATTGGATGACTTTGATCTTCAATCGCTCCCGCTCATGAATATCTTCAGCTCTCCGAATGCCTTGATCTCTGTAATCCTTGATTGCTTCACAATACTGTGTTTTTCCGTATTCCAAGATGATTTTTCCTTTGGCAGAAGACCTTCTTTTATAGTGAAAATTCCCAGCAGCAGTTGGACAGGTCCAAAAATATCTCTAAAAAGCCCGACGAACAAAAAGCCCGAGAGAAACTGGATTTTTGGGCTTGGGCTGACACGGCCCGTGTCAGCCTACTGTTCTGGCTGACACACCCCTGGCAGGGGGTGACACGGTTGGGGACGAAGCCTGACACGGCCCGTGTCAGCTGACACGGGTGGCCGTGTCAGGCTACTGTTTTCTTCATCATGTCATCCCTTGCTTGACACGGCCCGTGTCAGGCCTCCTGTACCGGGGTTTTCTGCTCCTTTGCTTGCCGGAATCTCGCACTATCTCGTTTTGAAGTCTCTGGTTCTTCTACCTGGACCTGTCGGACAAAAACACAACTATCTCACGCATAAAATCACGAAAATAAACAGTAAAATATAAAAATGATTAAAATTGCTTAAATAAAATGACGGAAGTAAAACTAACTTGAAATGTATCATAAATGCTTGTACAGTGTGTCAAAAACCTCTATTTCGAGTCGTATCAGTAACAAAAACTCAATGCAAATGGTGACTGATCAGGTTCCTTCATAAAAGTTGTAGCTCTCTAAAAGTCCTTCAAATTGGTCACAATTTTGACTTCATTTGGATTTATCATGAAGGAGTTATGCATTTTAGAAGTTGAGGAAAACTACTTGTTCAATGGTATTGGCCCAAAATGACCTACAATATTTCCTCATATCACATGCATTTAAAAGTTGAATTTGCATTTCCTCCAAACATAAAAGTTGAATTAGAAATCTAGAATTTGATCATGCAACTTGAATAGCTTTCATCTCATAAAAAATGAGCAAGTTAGGGTCTTGGGAAGTTGACCTCCAAATTAGGGTTTAGACAAAATGACCTATAATCTTTCACCATAAAAAGTGACTTTCCAAGAAAAACTAGCTCTTGACCTCAACATGAAAGTTGTTTGGAATGTTATTTAGAGTAACGTTACTCTTGGAATCATTTTCATATGACAAAAATTGTAGGAGATAGGGTCTAGGGAACCCCAGTTTTGCTCAGTTGACTTCCTCTGGTCAACCTCCATGAACCAACTTGCTAGCTTGATATTCTCTTGATTCTTGGGATTATGGAGGATCATATATGTAAAATATGATGAAATGTGAAGTATACCTTGAAATTTTTAATCAATTGGTGAAGAGACTTATTGAAGAAGTCACATAAGATACCCAGATGAATTAGGGTTTCCAAGGCAAACCAAATCCAAACTCTTGATGATTTCTTGATCAAAATAACTTGTGAAGATCATGAGGATCCATATATGATACTTAGATACATAGCAAACCATTTCTTGATTGATATGCTTGCAATGAGAGTCTTAGACCCTAGATGTGAGCTTGATAAAGCATAGGTGAACATGTGCACTACCTACAAAAGAGTTAGACTATACAATGACATATTTTTGGCATTTTGGTTAGTAAAAAGAGAAAAATGGAGTATGATACAATCATATGTGCTTGGTGATCTCTCCCAATGCAAACTCAATGAATGAGGGGTGAGGAGGATACTAAGGTGTGATCCCAATGTTAATGCATATGATGAGAATAACATGAGGGATCTTAGGGTCAAAATTGGGGTCTTACAGCTGCCCCTATTTAAGGACATTCTAGCTGAGGGGATGAAGGTTAAAGTCTTCGTATCGACTCAGTAGAACGAACTTAAATAATAACATATAAAAACAAATTTTGGTCCCTAAGAGACCTCATGATGCATATGATATGAATGGAAGAATGATCTCTGTGGGGAAAATGTTACCACAAAGGAAAAGAATCCGAAGAGACTGAAAGTCCGTAGAAGTGTAATGCATCTCCATAAGGAAAACTCACTGGGGAGATAGAGACTCTGGGGGGATAAACGGGTTATGCGTAGGCCAGGCTACGACTTTAAAACTGCTGGGGGGACTCGAGGGATTCCATGAAAATAAATCAATGGAAAGACTCTGTCGGGGAATAAAAGGATCATCTGCATGGGAAACGGGTAGATCAGGACAAAACTGAAATACTCGACCGAAGCAGGAAAAGGCGATCTCACTAAGGCAATACGCACTCAAACTCAACTGGGGAAGACAAGATCTTCAGCACAGGAGTAACAGAAGTATATTATCCATTACCGGTTACTGGGTAAAGGGGATAACAATTTTTGACAGGGAGGACATCCGTTACCGTTTAGGGTAAACATATCAAGGATGACTCGTTGAGGGCAACTAGGAGGTGTATTCATTACCAATTATTGGGTAAGAATAACCTGCTGGAGAAAAGCCAAATAGGATTTACAACTACCGATACTGAGCAGAAGACCGCAAAGGAAGAGAATTTGCGACACTGATTAAAGTGAACATATCAAGGATAGACTCAAAGGGGAAGAATATCCGTCATCGGTTAAGATGAAGATATCAAGGATAGACTCACCTGGAGATATTAGGAAGAATATCCGACACTGGTTAAGATGAACATATCAAGGATAAACTGCCTGAAAAAGTAGGAATTATATCTATCGGATACTGGATAGAATACCAGAAAGAGAATATCCATCATCGGTTAAGATGAACATATCAAGGATAGACTCCGAGGAGAGAAATAGGGATTATATCTATCAGTTACTGGATAGAATACCGAAAAGAGAATGTCCGTCATCGATTAAGTTGAACATATCAAGGATAGACTCCACGAAAGGGGAAGCAGGATTTACAACTACCGATTAATGCGCAGAAGACCGCAAAGATGAGGAAATCTGTCATCGATTAGGATGAACATATCAAGGATTAACTCTCTGGGGAACAAAATAGGGATTACAACCACCTTTTTACTAGGTAGAATACCAAAAAGAGAATATTCGTCACCGGTTAGGGTGAACATATCAAGGATAGACTCAAAGCAGGGGAAGAAAATATCCGTCACCAGTTAGGATGAACATATCAAGGATAAACTTCCTGGGAGACGTGAAAATGAATCCGTTGAGGAGAAAAGGGTCACTTTTGTCGGGTATTGGGCAAAAAAGTGAAATAGTTGCAAATTGAGAAGAATATTACCAATTACTGGGTAGTAAACTCTCAGGGGACCAAAATCATCTATCTAGGTAAAATCTAAAAAAGAAACGGTCAACCAAAGACTCAACCCAATGAGAATATAACTCAAGAGGAATGGTTCCATCCAGACTATCAACTAGGAAGGAAGCTGAAATAATAATCATCCACGAGGAAGTAACTCAGTGGGGAATAAGAAAGGTTAAATTCTTTTTGCTTAGTGGGCTGACACTCTACAATTGAAAGAGGATAGACAAACCAAATCTGCGTGTGTAAAAAGTATGCCACCGTAGCAGAGGATCAGAGAAACAATGAATCTTAAAGTGTATCATTAATGCAATAATGCAACGAATGTATATGTATATGTATATGTATATGTATATGTATATGTATATGTATATGTATATGTATATGTATATGTATATGTATATGTATATGTATATGATGATTATTTTGACAAAACGATCACAAAGGATACAAATGTCACTGGACTGCATCATCAATATAGTACTCCGCCAATCCTCACAGGTGGGAAACAACTGCGGGAGATAATCAGCCATCTCAAAGGCTCAACCCTGGCTGGGGAAAAGAGGAGCGGATCTGCTGAGGAAACTGCATTATCAATTATGCGGGGAATTTTAGATCAACACCATATAAAATGGGAGACAACCTTGCAGAGGATCGAAAATACTGTCCAAGAGTTAGGGACAAATCTGATGGCGACTTGCGGGGAAACCAAAATTTGCCGAATCTAAACAAACTCCTGCAAATAACAGGCCTACAACCCGAGGGAGGCAATTACAAACTCAGTTGGGGAAACCAACGAAACCCGGCTGGAGATGCTGAAATGCTGCTGGAGAATAAACAGAGATCACGCCAACTGCTTGGGGAAAAACCAATAATGCTTCACATTTAGGGCTTACCTGTTCTCAAACCTCTGTGGATATTCCTGAAATCGACTGCTCTTTAAAATTGCTTTTATTATTTAAGAAAACATGATTTTTATTTAAAATTTTTAATTTTAAAATGATCATAATAAATTTAATTCTATTTAGCTGAATAAATAAGAGTGGAAAAAATTGGATAAAAAGCTCAACTTTATTTAATAGGATGGTAGTCTGTAAATGACAAGACTCCATAGATCTTTACAATGTTTGTAAAATGGTAATTTACATGGAAAATGGCTACATTGAATACAATGATCACTAGTCCTTGTACCGCCTTTAATATCCATTGTGCTCTTGGCTTTGGTTAAAGATGAATCAAAACTAGTCATTGTGCTCAAGAAAGTCTTCAAAACTGAAGATCAACAGGATGCAATTACTTGCCATGATCCCTAGTTTTTTCATAAATTTCCCCAAGGTGGGGTACTCAATTTATCGAGATAGTCTTTTTTTGTTTTATGTCTCTAACTTTTTCCTGGTGTAAGACCCCAATTTTGACCCTAAGATCCCTCATGCAATTTCATCATATGCATTAGCATTGGGATCATACCTTGGCATCCTCCTTACCGCTCTTTCATTAGGTATGTTTTGGGAGAGATCACCAAGCACCATATGATTGTATCTTAATTGTATATTATCATTTTTAGTAACCAACATACCAAAAATATGTCTTTGCTTTTGCCTAACTCTTTTGTAGGTAGGGCATGATCCTCATTGATCTATCAAGTTCACATCTAGGGTTTAAGACCCTCATTGTTAAGATCACAACCAAGGAATGATCTACAATGTATCTAAGCATCATATATGAGTTCCATTGATCTTTACATGTTATTTTGATTAAGATTTCTTCAAGAATTTGGAGTTGGTTTGCCTTGGAAACCCTAGTTTGATTGGGTATCTTGAGTAACTTCTTCAACATGCTTCTTCACCAATTGATCAAATTTCTCAAGGGACACTTCAAAATTAATCATCTTATGCATATATGGTCTACCACTAGCCTAAAAAGTCAAGAGAATTGTAAGTTAGCAAGTTGGTTGATGGTGGTTGGCCAGATGAATTCATCTGATCAAAACTGGGTCTCCCTAGACCATATCTCCTACAATTTTCATCATATGAAAATGATTCTAAGATAAAAGTTAATCTAAATGACATTCCAAACAACTTTCATGTTTAGGTCTATAGCTAATTTTTCTTGTAAAGTCATATTCTATGTTGAAACATTATAGGTCATTTTGTGTAAACCCTAATTTGAAAGTCAACTTCCCAAGACCTTAACTTGCTCAATTTTTATGAGATGAAATATTTCCAAGTTGCACAATTAAATTCAAGACGTCTACTTCAACTTTGATGTTTGGAGTGATATCTGAATCAACATTTATGAGCATGTGATATGAGGATACATTATAGGTCATTTTGGATCTATACCATTGAACACGTAATTTTCCTCAACTTCAAAAATGCATAACTCACTCATTATAAATCCAAATTATGTCCAATTGGTGACCATTTTGAAGGTATTTGAAAGAGCTACAACTTAGATGAAGACACATTTCTCATTTGGAGCTCACATAAAAAGTTAAGCAAGGTGAAATAATGAAGTATATGGCTTGACACTTAGAAAATTTTTCAACATGTTGAAATTTCCAAACTTCCACATCGAAATTCACCATGATACAAGTTCCAAATGGAAAAGTGTTCAACATAAGAGTTGTTCCTCTTGATCTAAGCTTTTCAAAGAGTCCTAATTCATTCATTTTGGATGAAGTTTGAGGGGTCTCCGTATGGTGTAAACACAACTGTATCAGTTGGCAAGATTCAAACTTCAAGTGATCACATAACTTTGCCTTGCCATTCAAGCTTCATTCAGACCTTATCATAGTTGATTTTGGACTTAATTGAGTTGCTTCATGGGTCTATACACGCCCACGCAAGCATGAACATATCATTGCTAAATTTGGACAAAATTTCAAGTGTGCAAATAAGATTCCATTTTGCTATAAATAGAGACCCTTTGTGCTCATTTCAAAGAATCCTTGCGCGCCAGCTTTGCCTCCACTCTTCAAACCCTCACATTTGAAAGGAAAACCTGATAATTTTCATTTGAAAATTGAGTTTGAATCTCAATATTTGGAGATTCAAAAACTCCAGGATCCAAAGCTTATATCAATCCTAAGCCACTTTTACAAGCTATTGGAGCAAGATCAAATACGAATTGAAGCAAAAGAGATCAAGTTCTGCACAACATTGAAGGTATTTTCCAGATTTTTTCTTCTCTTCGATTGTCACTCAATTCTCATCAATTCTCTTGGATCTTTGGTTGTCTGAAGTCCTACCAATGTAGGCAAGAAGATTGAGTTGCTTTGAGGTCAAATTGAAGCAACTCAGTTGACACACCTCAAAATTCAACTCCACATATCTCTCTATATATTTGGAGTTAGTTAAAATTGAGGTGATATTCGTGATCTATGCCATTTTATATTTCAGATCATGTCCTCCTTTTTCATTTAAGTCATGATGATGATTGAACCAGTCCGGCCAGGGTCATCGGAGAAGATGACCGGCCTTTGGCTCCGGCAGTGATGTGGCACGGTTCAAAACCATTGATTTGGTTTAAAATGTTTTAATCATAAGAGTTGGTTTGGATGATCATTGTTGTGGCGCGCTGACTAAAGACCATCGTGGATTACGCGTTTCAGACCACTTGATCTGCCACCTCAATTAATGAGGGAGATCAAGTTGTCCACGTTTTTTTTGTTTTTTTATTTAGTTTTTATTCCTTTGATTTTCATTAATTCATATTAATTTTAATATTGATCCAAAAAATATGAGTTTCACCAAAAAAAATTAAATAAAACCCTCTTTCATATTTTGAATTAAAATTATTTTTTGGATCATTATTAATATTTTTCACGATTTAATTGATTTTGTGAATATTTTTAATTGTTTAAAAATACTTTTAGGTTTCCAAAAATTTTGAAATTTTTTCTCTAACGTCCTTTGACCTTGTTTGACCTATGATAAATTTCATGGCCATTTCTTTGGTGTTTTGATGAGGTTTTAGGAAATTGACCAACCATATTTAATTTAATATATTTTTTTAGTAATTTTAATTGAATCAATGTCAAATAAATTATGTAGAGTCATTTTGATTAACTTTGGAAGTTTGACTTATGTTGTTGGGCCTTTGTCAAGGTTGATTTGATTTTGTTGAGTTAAGATCATTGGACTTAGGGGATTGATGGAATGTACATTCCATCTCCCAAAATGAATGAATGATCTTAATTTGGTAAAAGTCCTCCTTTGTCCAATTTTAGTTTGATCCATTTCCCCTCCCTGTTCATATCTGAAGGTGAGAAAAACAAGAAAGGGGGGGTTTGAATTGTTTGGAAAAATAAGCGCTTTTTCAAAATGAAAATCACACAAGGATTTTATACTGGTTCGCTTATAACACAAAGCTACTCCAGTCCACCCGGCCAAGGTGATTTCGCCTTCAACAAGGACTTAATCCACTAATCTTGAAAGATTGATTACAAACAACGTCTAAGAGAAAGATCTCTTAGTCCTCTCAAGTATGCAGACTACACAGAGTCACTTGAGGAAATAAACAAACAATAGATAAAAGATTTATGTAATCTAGAGTGCTTCTAAGAAAGCAAATATTACAATAGTAAGAACAAAAGTGATTCACGTTATAAGCAAAAGCTTCGTGAAGGTTTAGAGAGCAAGAGTGTTTCCTTGAGCGTTGATGTTTCAGTATAATTTTTTCTTGTATGTGTTGTATGCTGAATGTTGATTTGCAGTCCTTTATATAGATAAGTGAGGTAGTGGTTGAAACTGGTGGATATTAAAAAGAATTTACGCCATCACTTAAATAGCTTCTGCAGGATAACTTTCTCTCCTTGAAATGACTACTTACCACATATAGTATCTTCTTTATTGAAATTGGAGATTAACGTCTCTTTTTGTATTAGGAAATCCATTTGCAAACCTTTACTTGACTTTAACGTTACTCTTTCATAATTAGCAATTCCATGATCAGAGTCTTCGTGTATCTGAGAATCTTGGAGTCTTGCTTCTGATGTTGATCTCTTTTGGGTTCTGATGATTTCTTCAGATAGCGCTGATAAGTTCTGGAGTTTAGAGATAGCGTTGATCAGAGTCAGAACTTCTAGAGCTTACTTCTTGTTCAGATGCTTCTGATACTTTGCTGTTTTGCTCAGAGTTAGACTTTCTTGAACGTGTTTCTACTTCAGATGCTTCTTATCTTCTGATAATTTGTATCTGATCTGGTTCTGTATCTGATGACATCATCAGATTTCTTCCTTCTTTCTTTAGAACCCTGCACACTTAGAAACTTTTCGTTAGGGTGCCATTTTTGGTTTCATCCTTTGTTATCATCAAAATCAAGGAATCTGTTGTAGAACAATTTTTGTTCTTACAATATCATTCTCATTCTTTATGCATTCATGTCATGGACCTATGATGTTTCTATATTCTAAGGCTAGTTGATTGCAAAATCAACATAAGTATGGATGAGATTAGGCCCACACTTTTGCATATTCTTTTTGTGTGTGGTATGTTTCATGAGCATAGTTCATTATACTATGTCTCTAACATGCATTAACACCAAAATTCTATTGCGCGATCTCAAATAGTTGTGACTTCTACATAAGTCCAATTACGATTGTTTAACATAGCGCTAAATTTTGACACAAAAGGCATAACATTCTAGTTAGTGAGATTGTAAGTCTCCCCTCTTTTATGGTATTGTGTGGAAACTTGGCCTTTTTTCCTTCCTTTGGAAGATGTCTTGGTTCAAGGATCCATGCTTGTGATAAGTGGGTTGAGTGTTCTCCAAAAAATGACTTAAAATAAAAAAAATGCAAAAGCAATACTAGCTTCTAACTCATTAACAACTAACATTTAATTTCAAGTCATTTACTTTCAATGCACATTATTTTTAAGCCTTCTTCATTTGCCATATTTCATACCATTCTAATTGTTGATGTTAATATCATTTTTACTTTGTCCATTTGGGCCATATTTTGTGATATATTGTGATTGTGCATATTATGTTTGCTTGTGTGGTCTTTGACCATTAATGTACATAATAAGAATAAAAACCTTAAAAAATATCTTGTGTGGGCTGTTGGTTTGATCTGAGACAATTGGACTTAGAATTTAGGCAACACACCCTATGCAAAGGACTTGACCAATGCCAACTTTCATGTGACCAAGTGCTTGTAATTTGAGACTTCGTCTGATATATCATTGAAGATCCATTTCAGTTCATCTGCAACATGAACATTGTGAGGCTGTTACTTTGAACCTGTGACTTATACATTGTGAAGTTCATGTGCTACATGGGCAAATTTAAAGAAGATCATGAAGTTTCTAAGCTTGGATGTGGCTATCTTTATTTGATGCCTTGCTCTCCAAGTTGATATTTTGTGCATTGTTTGTTGCTTGATTCTAATGTCCAAGGGAATTTGGGTTTCTATATGACATTCTTGTCTATTGGATTGCAGCCCATTGGTCAGATCTTTTCAACTCTCAACTTTTAAATTTATGCTTAGGATTAATCTCTCCATCTCCTCCCCATTTCTTTAATTTCAAAATCTCTCTCTCCTTTTAAAAACTTCTTTGCTTGTGATTGTTTTCTAAACTTAGACCATTTTGCAAATTAGAAACTTTGGCCTTATGCCATTGCATTTCAAAATCATTTTCTTAATCAAACTTGTAAGTATACTTAATTATACTTGACTTAAAATTAAAAAAAAAAAGCCAAAAAAAACTAACTCATTCAAACCATTTTAGGCCTTTGTGCCTTTCAAACTTAAATTTTTTGTTAAAAGCAATGCATTCATTTTGAAATTTATACCACGAACTACGAGGTTTTGATCCCTCATTTATTATGTTGGTACGTAGGCACAAGTCCGAAGGTCTTATCAAACACAAAAATATAATTAATGAATTCTTTTCTCATTCCCCCCATTCTATTTGCTTGCTAACATCATCTGTACAAAAACACATATGCACACAAGAAAGGGATCCCTAGGAGTACCTAGGACACTTTGGGTGCTAACACCTTCCCTTTGTGTAACCAACCCCCTTACTTGTAATCTCTGGCATTTTATTAGTTTTGATTTGAAAACTTCTTATTTGTGGGCTTTGTTCGTACTTTTCCCTTTTCCCTTGGAAACAATAAAAGCGCGGTGGCGACTCTTGTTATTTGATGTCTTGCTTATCCATAGCTTGATGATCATGAATTTACCGCTACACCTGGATCGCCCTTTCGGGCTTTCAATCCATCGAGACGCTCATTTTTGCCTAAGCCTCCCTTTCGGGTTTTTAACTTAGCGAGCTGTTCTTTTCTCCTTTTAGGCGAAGTATTTCTTGACTGCATCATCGTTCACAGGACGAGTGAACTCTTCACCATTCATAGTTATAAGAATAAAAGCACTGCCTGAAAAGGCTCTCTTAACAACATATGGGCCTTCATAATCAGGAGTCCATTTTCCCCTAGAATCTGGTTCGAAAGATAAAATCTTCTTGAGCACAAGGTCACCTTCTCTGAACACACCAGGCCTGACCTTCTTATCAAGAGCTTTCTTCAATCTCTGCTGATATAACTGTCCATGACACATGGCAGTTAACCTCTTCTCTTCAATCAAATTCGGCTGATCATATCTGGTCTGACACCATTCAGCTTCTGTCAACTTAGCTTCCATCAGCACACGCAATGATGGGATCTCAACTTCTACCCGGAGCATAACTTCCATACCATAGACCCGTGCAAAGCATATGGGAGCACCTCATGCTAATCCTTGTACGTCACAACCATCTTCTGGATGATCTTCTTGATGTTCTTGTTTGCAGCTTCAACAACCCCATTCATCTTTGGTCTGTAGGGAGAAGAAATATGATGTGCAATCTTGAAGTCTTTGCAAAGAGCTTCCACCATATTATTATTCAAGTTTGATCCACTGTCAATAATGATCTTACTTGGCACACCATAATAGCATATGATCTGATTCTTGATAAACCTCACAACAACTTGCTTGGTTAAGTTTGCATATGATGCCGCTTCAACCCACTTTGTGAAGTAGTCAATAGCCACTAGAATGAAACGATGTCCATTCGACGCTTTGGGTTCAATCATGCCAATCATATCGATTCCCCGCATGGAGAAGGCCCATGGGGAGGAAATGACGTTCAACTGTGTCGGAGGAACATGAATCTTATTTGCATAAATTTGACACTTGTGGCATTTCTTCACAAACTTGCAACAGTCAGATTCCATTGTCAGCCAATAGTAACATGCTCTCAACATCTTCTTAGCCATAGCATGACCATTGGAATGAGTACCAAAGGAACCTTCATAGACTTCAGTCATCAATAAGTCTGCTTCGTGTCTATCCATGCATCTAAGCAGAACCATATCGAAGTTTCTCTTGTATAGCACATCACCATTCAGGTAGAAGTTGCCAGCTAATCTTCTCAAAGTCCTCTTATCTTTCAAAGATGCCCCAGGCGGTAAATTTGACTTTGGAGGAAACATTTGATATCAAAATACCATGGCTTCTCATTTTTATCTCTTCAACAACAAACACATGAGCTGGCCTATCAAGATACATCACAGTCAAATTAGGAACTTCATTCCAATAGTTCACCATGATCATTGAAGCCAAAATTGCACGAGCATCTGCCATCCGGTTTTCATCTCGAGGGATATGATGAAACTCAACCTTTGTAAAGAAAGTTGAAATCCTCCTCTCATAATCTCTATATGGTATCAAACCAAAGTTGATTCGTCTAAATACTTGATCCTGAGATCAATGGCCTCTTCAAGCCCCATAATGCAAGCTTCATACTCGGCCATATTATTCATACACTTGAAAGTCAATCTAAATGTAAACGGAAAATGAGTGCCTTGAGGAGTAATAATCACTGCCCCAATGCCATTACCATACTGATTAACAGCTCCATCAAATACCATGCCCCAACGGGAACCAAGTTCTGGCCCTTCTTCAAACAATGGTTCATCGCAATCTTTCATTTTCAAGTATAAGATCTCTTCATCAGGAAAGTCATGCTGCACTGACTGGTAATCTTCAATCAGTTGGTGAGCCAAATGGTCAGCCAAGACACTACCTTTGATCGCTTTTTGAGATCGGTATTCAATATCATACTCTGATAACAACATCTGCCAACGGGCGATCCTCCTAGTTAAAGCAGGCTTCTCAAAAATATACTTGATTGGATCCATTTTGGATATCAACCAAGTGGTATGATTTAACATATACTGACGCAGACGCTTAGCACCCCAAGCCAATGCGCAACAAGTTTTCTCTAGCATAGAATACCGAGTCTCACAGTCGGTGAACTTCTTACTGAGGTAGTAAATAACATATTCTTTCTTCCAGTTTCATTTGCTGACCTAGAACACAACCCATACTCTCTTCAAGCACAGTCAGATACATGATCAACGATCTTCCTTCAACAGGCGGAGACAGAATCGGAGGCTCAAGCAGATGCTCTTTGATACTGTCAAAAGCTTTCTGGAAGTCTTCGGTCCAATTACAAGACTGATCTTTCCGAAGAAGCTTGAATATAGGCGCACACGTGGCAATCATATGCGAAATGAATCTCGAGATATAATTCAAGCGGTTGAGAAAACCTCTGCCTTGTTTCTTAGTTTTGGGCACAGGCATCTCTTGTATGGCTTTGACCTTGACAAGATCAACTTCAATACCTTTTTCGCTGACAATAAAGCCCAACAACTTACCAGAACGAACACCAAATGTACACTTATTGGGATTCAAGCGGAGCTTATACTTCCTCAAACGCTGGAATAGCTTCAACAAATGTTCAACATGTTCCTCTTCATCACTGGATTTAGCAATCATATCATCAACATAGACTTCGATCTCTTTGTGCATCATATCATGAAAAAGAGTGGTCATTTCTCTCTGGTAAGTTGCACCATCATTCTTTAAACCGAAAGGCATCACTCTATAATAGAATGTTCCCCGCGGTGTAATGAATGTGGTATTCTCCATATCTTCGGGTGCCATTTTGATCTGATTATAACCAGAAAATTTGTCCATAAATGAAAAGACTTTGAATTTAGTTGTATTGTCTACCAACATATCAATGTGTGGCAGAGGGAAATCATCTTTCGGACTAGATTTGTTCAAATCTCTATAATCAACACAAATGTAGACTTTTCCGTCCTTCTTAGGAACAAGCGCAATATTGGCCACCCACTTCGGATACTCAGCAGTAACAAGGAAGTAGACATCGATCTGCTTTTATACTTCTTCTTTGATCTTTCTTGCCATATTAGGATGAGTCCTCCTTAACTTTTGCTTGACTGGCGGACATTCTGGCTTCAACGGTAATCTATGCTCCACAATCTCAGAATCCAAACCAGACATGTCTTGATAGGACCAGGCAAACACATATGAATACTCTCGGAGAAGATTAACCAACCCCTTCTTAACGTTAGGACACATTCAAAATCCAATCTTGACTTCCTTCACATTATCTTCCGAACCCAAGTTGACTAACTCAATCTGCTCTTCAAACGACTGAATGGCTTTTTCCTCGTGCTCAAGTAGACGGGTCAATTCATCAGACACTTCTTCATCACTTTCTTCCTCAGCCTCAAACACAGGGAATTCAAAGTTTGGAGAAGGAGTAGGATCATTGTATTCAATGGGTTTAGAAACCAACCTGCATAATGATTTGATATTTCGATATGAGAGAAGTGGATTGTGACCAAATATTATGCAGATGGACAATTGTTAGTTATTTATTTATGTTTTTTGTGACTACCATTTTTCAGAAAAGCAAAAAGTAAAAAATAAAAACATCATAGATGTGGATGAATAGAATTACATTTTATTTATGATCATATCAAAAGATTCCAAACAATGTTCACTTCTCCCTTAGGCATAGGAGAAGGATTTTCAAAAACAATAAAGCAATTACTTAGAATGATGAACAATAATAGGAATGTCGACAGCGGTCCAATTGTTGTAATCTTTTCCACGCGTCACAAAATTGGTGCAATCTTCATCTTCATCCCCCTCGATCACTACAACTGAGTGTTGTTCATTACCATGAACGAACCCTCCGCTACGGAAACTGGGTTGCACAACTTCAACTGACGACCCTTTTTGGAATCCCAAACCAGATCCACTCTTGTTCTTGGCGACCTCTACCATCCGATACCACTGATCAGAATTACCGTCTTCAACAATCTTCTTCGCGTCTTTAAAAGAGGACATGGGTGCCCCAACTCTCTTTTCTTCAGCAATAGATAGAGCTTGGAACGGAGTTCCAATCTTATCCTCAGCTTCAACATACGAGAAAGACGACAAGTGGCTTACCAACAAAGCTTTCTCTCCTCCAATAGTAACGAACTTACCATTCTTCACAAATTTCAACTTCTGATGCAAAGTTGACGTAACAGCTCCTGCCTCATGTATCCATGGCCTTCCCAACAAGCAGCTATAGGCCGGGTGGATATCCATCACTTGGAAAGTAATTTAGAAATCACTCAGACCTATCTTCACTAGAAGGTTCACTTCTCCTATAACAGTTTTACGAGAACCATCAAAAGCTTTGACGATCACGCCACTATATCTGATCGGAGATCCTTGATACGATAATTTGGAAAGAGTTGACTTGAGGAGTACATTCAATGAAGAGCCGGTATCAACCAACACGTTTGACAACACATCCTCCTTACAATTCATCGATATATGCAACGCTAAGTTGTGATTTCTTCCTTCCTCAGGAAGTTCTTCATTACAAAAGCTCAGATTGTTGCAGGAAGTAATGTTAGCCATAATATGATCGAACTGATCCACCGTTACATCATGTTCGACGTAAGCTTGCTCCAATACCTTTTGCAATGCTTCTCTGTGCGCTTCAGAATTCATGAGCAGAGACAACACTGAAATCTTGGAAGGAGTTTGGAGCAACTGCTCTGCCATATTAAATTCACTTTTCTTAATCAAACAAAGCACCTCATCGTCACCATTAGGCTTCAAACTGCTGGATTCACTAGACTGGCAGTTTTGAGCACTAACCGGATTTACTGCAAGCACATCAACCTTCTTACTGACATATTCTACATCCTTTGGGAAAACAGACCCAAAAACACAATCACTACGGGTCACCTTCGTAACATCAACAATACTCACAACAGAGCTGGTCGTAGGCAACTGAACCTCTTTATCATTCTCTACCATAATAGCGTTATATTGATATAGAACAGCTATATTGGATGCGTATGGGACTGGGCCCGCTAACCGTATTACCAACGGTGATATTGATCTGTTGACAATGTTACTGCTGCTACTGTCAAACTGAATTACCACCCTCTCAGGAGTCTTGAATACTGGAACTATTACATTAACATCATCTATATCCCTCGATTGTTGAATATGGATCACATTCTCATCCATCAACCTCTGGATATCTCTCTTGACATCTGAACACCCACGGAGGTTCACACTGCAGATCATACAACTGTCGTGGTTGTGTTCACAATCACTAATAGTGCATAAGGTCTTATGCATCTCAACCAGAGATCGACGAATACCGCATATCAAATACTCGGAAACTTCCTGGACATCCATCTACCATGTTGATAGAGGAATTACCATGACTACGCAATGAGTTTACTTTTACATTTGGCGCACGGTCCTCGAAGGACACCATCCCACTCTTTACGAGCTTCTGAACCTCATATTTCAGCGGATAACAATTCTCTATATCATAGCCAGAAGCCCCTTGATGAAAGGCACAATGAAGCTCTGGCTTATACCTCCATGGAAGTGGTTCTGGAATTTTTTGCAGATTTCTTGGTTGGAGAAGGTTCTTGAGAACCAAAGATGGGTATAACTCAGCATAAGACATATGAATAGGGTCAAAATAGACCTTCTTCCTCTTGAAGTTCTGTTATTGTTTATTATTGTTGGTGTTGTTGTTGTCGTAGTTGTTTGTTCTTTGTTGTGGTTGTTGTTGACGTGTTGTTGAACTAACACTGATTGATTATTGGAAAATACTGGAATAACAAATGATACTTGATGATGGTGTTGACGGGGTTGTGGACTTCTTCTGACATGAGGCCTCCTCTGCCTCCCAACTGACACTGCATTGGTTTCAGCTTCCTTCTTCTTAGCGAAACTATTACCATACCTCTTGCTTGATGATACCTCTTCTTTAGACAACCCCCCCTCACAAACACCTTCTTCTAATCTCATCCCCATGTTTACCATTTTGGTAAAGTCACTAGGGGCACTAGCAATCATTCGCTCATAGTAAAACGAGCTCAGGGTCTTGAGGAAAATCTTGGTCATCTCCTTTTCTTCCAATGGAGGGGTAATCTGAGCGGCTATCTCTCTCTATCTCTGGCCATATTCTTTGAATGTCTCTTTATCCTTCTGAGATATTGACCTCAGCTGGTCCCTATCTGGCGCCATATCCATATTGTATTTGTACTATTTCATAAATGCTTCACCCAAATCATTGAACGTGTGGACACTTGCACTATCCAAACCCATGTACCACCTCAGAGCGGCACCAGTCAGACTATCTTAAAAGTAATGAATCAGTAACTGATCATTATCAGTTTGCGTCGACATTTTCCTTGCATATATGACAAGATGGCTAAGTGGACAGGTGTTCCCCTTATACTTTTCAAAGTCAGGGACTTTGAACTTCATCGGGATCTTGACATTGGGAACCAAGCAAAGTTCCGCAACACTCTTACCAAAAAAATCTTTTCCCCTCAAGGTCTTTAACTCCTTTCGCAGCTCGAGGAATTGGTCTTTCATCTTTTCCATTTTCTCATAAACATCTAGACCCTTAGACGACTCGGAATGGTAGATGGTGTCCTCAACACGAGGCAGGGTGTGAAAAAATGGAGGATGAATAAACATGACCGGGCTAGATGTCGGCATGGAAGCAAATGTAGGCGCAAAACCTTCAGGCACAAAGTTCGGCGGCATTCCCCACGGGAATCCGGCAGGCATGGCAGGAGCAAACTGAGTGGCAGACACAATCGAAGTAACAACCTCTGAAATGACAGTCCTTTGAGGAGGAGGAGGAGTTGCAGGAGTTGGAGAAGATTAGCTATGAGCAGCTAGGACTGACTCCATCATGGCAGTCAAGTGGGCGATCTCATCCTTTAGTTCTCTGTTCTCTTGTTCCAAGTGTTCCACGATTCTCGGATGATTGGCGCGAGTATTGTATCGATGAGTCAGCTTGGATGAAGCTCAGAAGAATAACCAATAAGATATCTGGCGGAAGAAAAACCTGCTATGCAAATGATGCATGAAATGTAATATTTTGATTGTTTTTATTTTCAAGGAACATACTATTTTATTTACAAATATATAATAACACTTGCAACAATTTGATTGACCATATATAATTTGGAAGGATTACACTGAGTACAATTTCAGAAACCAAAATACAAATACAAGAGAAAAGGAAACTAGTCATCCTAAGGATCCCCTAACAACAATGTCAAATAATCTGGCTGCAAGCGCGTACTTCCTTCGGATGTGTCGGATCTCAGACTCAAAAGAAGTTTTCATCTGAGCCTTCTCAAGGACAAGCTTATCAACAATATTCTTCCAAGCACCGGAAGGCTGAGGTATACTAGAGGAAGATGAAACCAATGGCTCTCTCTGTCTCTTCACTA
Source organism: Lathyrus oleraceus (assembly GCF_024323335.1). Taxonomy (NCBI): domain Eukaryota; kingdom Viridiplantae; phylum Streptophyta; class Magnoliopsida; order Fabales; family Fabaceae; genus Lathyrus; species Lathyrus oleraceus. Next base: position 338,774,427 of record NC_066583.1, read on the forward strand.
CTCGGTCTTCTAGAAGCTCAATAAGTGCATCTTTGTCCTTGGACTCAAGCTGTAACTCCTCATGCTTTCGGCTCAAAGCATGAAACTGCTCTTCCCACATATCCTTCTCTTGCTTCATCTTGGCGAGCGCGTCTTCCAACTCCTCTATATCCTGGTTAGGGAGAGTTAGTGGCTCAACCACAACCATAGGCATAGGTCTCTCACAAGCATATGGCATCTTCAACTCCAAAGCTCTCTTCTTCACCTAAAGAGTGTAAGCTTCTAAAGCTACACAATTGCGCAGACCGAGCTCAGACCTTCCTTTCCTGTGTACATTATGCCAAACATGTATCATCATCTGCTTCAAATGTTGGGTATCTTTACCCTCTTGATAGAAAAGATCTTCTAACTGAGTGTTATTAGGTTTGTCTCTCAAGGGGAACCCAAGTTGAGGATGAGCCAAAGCAGGGTTGTAGTAAATTCCTCCTTGTGTACCAATGAGAGGCACATTAGAGAATTCACCACAATTATCAATAATCTCTAAGCTACCCAATGAAGAATTGTACCAAACAACATCATCATTAGTGAGAGACATAAGTCTCTGAGATCACCTTAGACATTGTTTGTTCTCCACAAAAGCAGGCGTCTGAGGCAAGTGCGAAATAAACCACTTGTACAAAAGAGGAACACAATACACAATCGTTCCACCAACTTTGGAATTCCTTAGATGTAAAGAGAAATACATATCACCCAACAAAGTAGGCACATGATTTCCAATCGAGAAGATTCTAATGTCGTTAACATCAATAAAACCGTCAATGTTAGGGAACAAAGCCAACCCATAGATGAGCAACACAAATATAGCTTCAAAAGCGTCCACACTACCGGCTTGAGCAAAGGCAGTAGCTTCCTTGATGAGGAACTCAGAAGTCAACCCAAACATTCCTCATTTCTTCACCCAATGAGCCTCAACCTCAGACTTTTTCAGATGAAGAGCTTCAGCTATAATATGAGATCTGGGAATCTCCTCCAATCCACTAAAGGTCACCTTTCTAGAAACAGGTATTCCCAAGAGATGGGCATACTCCTCCAACATAGGCACGAGCTGATAATTGGGAAGAGTGAAGCAACGGTAGAGAGGGTCATAAAACTGAACCAATACACTCAAGAGTCCTTCGACCACATCAGCAGATAACATAGATAAAAGCTTCCCATAACGTTGTTTGAAGTCCAAAGGATCTAATACAAAAGATGACAACTTCCTTAGCTCTTTCAAATCAGGACGTCTGAAACTGTACTTCTTAGTGTTCCTTCGTCCACAATCCATGGTCTGAAAATATTTGCAAATAAAACCTCAGTTCGTTGAAGTTATTTTTGGTGTGATGAATTCTATGATGCGCATGAATGCATGAATGCAACAATCACAAATAAGGGATCGAACACAAGGCAAGCAAAGGTCAAGGGATGAATCAAGTCATTGTTAAGATCAATCATCCATTTTGGTGGATTATGGTTTTCACCTTATCAACACCCAAGTTCCATTGATATTGACAAGACTTGATTGGATCAACCAAGAATCAAGGGTTTGTTGTGAGTCACGAGCATGGAGTCAGGTTAAGAACCATCCCAAAGGAGTGTACTAAGATTAAAAACCTATAGATCATGTTCTAAAAGGTTCCCAGAGTCTTAATTCCATCTATCGGATATTACAGGTTAGGATGACTGACTCATCAACCCATAATATTCTCAAGAGAAACTCGTCTAGTGTAGTATCGCGTAATAACTGTTATCAAGTCTACACCTGAACAGTCTCCGTACTACGTCCTAGATAGGCTAAGATGGGTTAAGTGTTCTACGGTCCCCAGTTTCTCGGACCCCAAATCAGAGAAAGTAATGCCTAACCACAAATAACTTGTGTGACATCAATAACTCCAAAAGGGTCTCCACTGAGTAGATGGGTCTCAGACCAACTTTTTAAGGACTACTCCACACAAGTCGAACATGACTATACCATCCTCCTATCTTAATTGCACTCAAGTTTGGGTTAGAACTTATCTCACCACTCAGAGATCACCAAGCACAACAAGCAGATTATATCATACATACAAATATACATACATCAAATATACAAATATAAACACATAAAAAAGTAGGCTAATTCCACTGGAGACTACTCCCCAGCAGAGTCGCCATTCAATTTCTGTAGCAGTAAATTCATGACCATTAAGCTATGGATAAACTTAACGTCAATAAAACCAGAGTCGCCACCGCGCTTTTATTATTCCAAGGGAAAAGGGAAAAGTACGAACAAAACCCAAAGCTAAGAAGTTTTCAAATCAAAACTAATAAAATGCCAGAGATTACAGGTAAGGGGGTTGGTTACACAAAGGGAAGGCGTTAGCACACAAAGTGTCCTAGGTACTCCTAGGGATCCCTTTTTTGTGTGTACGTGTGTTTTGGTATAAAATGATGTTTGCAATAAATAGAGTGTGGGGATGAGAAAAGAATTCATTAATTATATTTTTTGTTTGACAAGACCTTCGGACTTGTGCCTACGTACCAACATAAAATGAGGAATCAAAACCTCGTAGTTCGTGGTATCAATTCCAAAGTGAGTGATTTGCTTTTAACAAAATTTTAAGTTTGAAAGAGGCACAAAAGGCCTAAAAGAGTTTAAATGGGTGTTAGTTCTTTTTGTCTTTTGAAATTTTAAGTCAATATGATTAGATTCATTTATAGATTTGATTAAGAAAAAGAGTTTGAAAATGCAATGGCATAAGGCCAAAGTTTCTAATTTGCAATAAAGAGTCTAAGTTTAGAAATCATAATTAAAGAATTTTTTGAAAATGAGGGAGAGATTTGAAATTAAAGAAGTGGGAGGAGATGAAGAGACTAATCCTAAGCAAAAATTTAAAAGTTAAGAGTTGAAAAGATTTGACCAATGAGATGCAATCCAATAGACAAGAATGTCATATAGAAACCCAATTTTCTCTTGGACTTTTAGAATCAAGCAATAACAATACACATAGCAAGGTGAAGAGCAAGGCATCAAATAAAGATAGCCACATCCAAGCAAGCAACTCCATAGTCTTCTTCATAATCTTCCCCATGTATCAGATGAAATAATCCTTGAATAGCTCAGAATGAGGCATTAGACACAGGTTCAAAGTAACATCTTTATTAAGACCATGTAGCAGATGAACTCAAAAGGGGTCTCAACACTTGCATCATATGAAAGTTCACTTCACAAGCACTTGGTTTCAGAAATGTTGGCATTGGCCAAGTCCTTTTTGCATAAGGAATGTTGCCTAATTCTAAGTCCAATGTCTCAGATCAAATCAAACAGTCCACACAAATCTTTTTTAGGGTTTTTGTTATTATTATGTACATTAAGGTCAAAAGACCACAAACACAAGCAAAATACACAAACAAGTATATACAATCACAAGATATGGCTCAAGTGAGCAAAGTGAAAATGAAATTAAAGTAAACAAGTTAAATGGTATGAATAATGGCAAATGATAAAGACTTGAATTTAAAGTGCACAAGGTGAATGACTTGAAATTAAAAGTTAGTCAAATGTTAGTTGGTTAGAAGTTAGTATTGCTTTTGCTTTTCAATTGTTTAAGTCATTCTTTGGAGAACACTTAACCCTCTATTCACAAGCATAGATCCTTGAACCAAGACATCTTCCAAAGGAAGGAAAAGGCCAAGTTTCCACACAATACTATGAAAGGCGGGAGACTTACAATCTCACTTACTAGAATGCTATGCTTTTGGATCAAAATTTAGCGCTATGTTAAGCAATCATAATTGGACTTATGTAGAAGTCACAACTATTTGAGGCCGGACAATATAAATTTTAGTGTTAATGCATGTTAGAGATATGGTATTATGAACCATACTCCTAAAACATACCACACATAAAAGAAAGTGGCAAAAGGAGGGACCTAATCTCATCCATACTCATATTGGTTTATGAACCAATTAGCCTTAGGATGTAGAGATATCATAAGTCAATGAAATGGATGGGATAGAAAAGGATTGAAGATGAAGAGGGAGGGGAAATGAGACAAACACAAATTGGTCATGGGAGGACTTTTATCAAATTAAAATCATTCATTCATTTTGGGAGATGAAATGTACATTTCATCAATCCCCTAAATCCAATGATTTTAATCCAACAAAGTTAAATCAACCTTGACCAAGGCCCAACAACAAAAGTCAAACTCAACAAGTCAACAAAAATAGCTCAACATAATTTATTCACAATTAAACAACTAAAAATCAATTAAAAATGCATTAAATTAAAATATGGTTGATTAAAAACCTAAAACCTCTTCAAAACACCAAATAAATGGCCAAGAGATTTGTCATAGGTCAAACAAGGTCAAAGGACCTTGGAGAATTTTTTTCATAATATTTGGAAACTTAAAAGTATATTTAAATAATTAAAAATATGCACAAAAACAATTAAATCATGAAAAATATTAATATTGATCAAAAAAATAATTTTAATTCAAAAAATGAAAGAGAAAAATATTTGAGAGTTTTTGGTGAAGGTCCCATAGTTTTTGGATCAATATGAAAATTAATATGAATTAATGAAAATAAGTCAATTAAAATGAAAATCAGAAAATACAAAAAAACGTGGACCACTTGATCTCCCTCATTAATTGAGGTGGCATATCAAGTGGATCTGAGTGCGCGTTCCACCATACACCAAGTCAAATGTTCCACACACGTGGTAATCACTTTGGACGCCCCATATTAAAATAAAATAGAAGGATCATGTGGTTCAGAAGCGTGCCAACACACCGCCGGAGCCAGAGATCCGGTCTTCTTCTCTAGCGGACCTCACCGGACTGATCCACCTTCAACCATCACCAAAATAAAAAAGAAGGTCATGAATTTAAATTAAAAATGCTCAGGAGCTCGAATCTGGCCTCAATTTCACCTAACTCCAAGTATATAGAAAGATACAAGGATTTGAATTTTGAGGATCATGATCTGAGTTGCTTCGATTTGACCTCTAAGCAACTTAATCTTGTTGCCTACATTGGTAGGATTTCAGACAACCAAAAGTCAACAAGAATAATTGAGAACTGAGTGAGAATCGAAGAGATGAAAAATTCAGAAATTCACCTTCACTACAGGTTCAGATGGACACGATCTTGCTCTCAATTATGCTTGGCCTTACTTCATATGCTTAATGGAGTGGAAATGGATCAAGGAAGAAGGATGACTCTTGGAGTTTCAATCTCAAAACAGTTGAGAGATTCAAACTTGATTTTCAATGAAAATCACCATGCTTATCCTTTGAATGTGAGGGTTTAGGGTTACTGATTCGAAGCTTGCGCACCCGGGTCCATAATTCTGAGCATGAAGGGTTCTATTTATAGTAAGTGATTGATAATTGCACACTTCTTTCAAAATTCCAAAAATAGAAATATCCTTTGCATGGATGCATGGGCGTGTGATAGGCCCATGTAATGATGCATTTAGGTCCAAAAATGAGTGTAAGCAATGCTGAAGTCATGTGGAAAGGCCATGCATTCGTGTATGGAAAGTGGAACTTCAAATCTTCCAAATGGTCCTTAAACTTTAAGCCATGCGCAAGTCATTCATTCTTTGTCCAAATGGGACTAATTTAGACTCTTTGGAAAGGTTAGATCAAGAGGAACAACTTTCATGTTGAACACTTTTTCATTTGAAGCTTGTATCATGATTAATTTTTAGGTGGAAGTTTGGAAAATCAAACATGTCAAAAAAAAATTCTAAGTATCAAACCATATGTTCACTTCTTCCACCTTGGATAACTTTTTTCTATGGGCTTCAAATTAGAAAAGTTCCTTCATCAAAGTTGTAGCTATCTCAAAGTACTATAACTGGGTCACAAATTTGACTTCATTTGGATTTATCATGAAGGAGTTATTCATTTTAGAAGTTGAGGAAAATCACTTGTTCAATGTTATTGGCCCAAAATGACCTATAATGTTTCCTCATATCACATGCATTTAAAAGTTGAATTTGCATTTCCTCCAAACATCAAAGTTGAAGTAGACATCTTGAATTTGATCATGCAACTTTAATATCTTTCATCTCATAAACGTTGAGCAAGTTATGGTCTTGGGAAGTTGACCTCCAAATTAGGGTTTAGACAAAATGACCTATAATCTTTCACCATAAAAAATGACTTTCCAAGCAAAAATAGATCTTCACCTCAACATGAAAGTTGTTTGGAATGTTATTTAGAGTAACATTACTCTTGAAATCATTTTCATATGACAAAAATTATAGGAGATAGGGTCTAGGGAACCCCAGTTTTGACCAGTTGACTTCCTCTGGTCAACCTTCATGAACCAACTTGCTAGCTTGATATTATCTTGACTCTTATGACTCATGGAGGCTAATATATGTATAATATGATGAAATTCGAAGTATCCCTTGAAATATTTGATCAATTGGTGAAGAAACCTGTTGAAGAAGTCACATAAGATACCTAGATGAATTAGGGTTTCCAAGGCAAACCAACTCCAAACTCTTGATGATTTCTTGATAAAAATAACATGTGAAGATCATAGGGATACATATATGATACTTAGAGCCATAGTAAACAATTTCTTGATTGATCTCCTTGCAATGAGGGTCTTAAACCCTAGATGTGAGCTTGATAGAGCATATGTGAGCATGTGCACTACCTACAAAAGAATTAGACTATACAATGACATATTTTTGGAATTTTGGTTAGTAAAAAGATAAAAAAGAAGTATGATACAATCAAATGTTCTTGGTGATCTCTCCCAATGCAAACTCAATGAATAAGGGGTGGGGAGGATACTAAGGTGTGATCCCAATGTTAATGCATATGATGAGAATATCATGAGGGATCTTAGGGTCAAAATTGGGGTCTTACATATGTAATACCCCAAAATTAACCCTTCATTTTTCCTGGAAGCATGGGATTATGTTTTACACTTCATTAGCATCATATTAGGTCATACTCATTGCATACTACATTAGTGACATGGAGATCAGGTTTTGATCGATCACTCCTTAACAGAAGGAGCCCACACAAAGAAAGATTGAGAATTGGACTTCATTTTCTAAGTATACAAGTCTCAAGGGTCTCAGGGGGGTCCAAGTATCTTATTATGGTCCTCAGTTCATCAGTGAAGGATTCAAAGCTATCAGAGTATTTATCTAGATTTAATCAGAAATTAGGGTTTCATGGCTACCTGCAACAGGAAATGTTTGGTTGGAAGTAGAGGAGCTCATCCATGTCATGATTAGAGAGGCATCTTGGCCTAGGAAGATTCACAATTATCTCAGAAAGATCCAGTGGCAATCAGTGCAATCAAATCCTGATCATTTTGCCCTAAAACTAGGGTTTGGTATAAAATCAATTTATTTCTGATTCTTTGGGTGAAACTCTTTTCCATGGCCCTCCATATGTCCACAAGGGTCTACATACAAAAAATCAGCTCTTTATTTGAGCTAGAAGTGCTTCAATTGATCAATGGAATCAGATATCAGACAGTTTGGGAAAAGTCAACTGTGGGGCCAGAAAAGTCAACTCCTGACATTTTGAGAGTGGAATCTCAAAATCCATGCCTAGGGGATCCTACATGTGAAATTTGATCAAGGTTGGATCATGGATTCATCATTTAATCAGGAATTGGAAAAGTTACTTAATTTGGAAATGGTTGACTTTCCATTTAGGGCTAGTTTTCATGACCGTTGCACTCACTTTAAGCCCATTTTGAATCAATATAAAAGCTCCATTTGAAAATTTCTCCAACATGAAAGTTGTTCCTCTTTTTCCATGCTTTCTATAGATATAAAGTTTTCTCCATTTGGATTAGAATTGAGAAAGTTATGCTTAGTCAAAGTGAGACATTTTTTTAGGACACTTAGAAATATTTCTAAGTCCAAAATCTTCAAAATTTGTCAAGACTTCTTGGCCAGTTTTCTTGCACTTCAAGGCATTATTTGAAAATACTTTATTCACAACAATTGTACCTTTCCATGTCCTCTTTCACATCCTTTTGGAATCATCTCATTTGGATCCATGGTTTGAGAGATACATTAATTTAAAGTGGGCACCATGACTTGATTTTCTAGGCAGATTTTGGGTCTGGCTAGCCCAATTAGATTTTCTAAGCATGCTGCACAAACCAGTCACATTTTTTTACCTCTTTTGGCCATGAATTGGACATCCATTCACTTAAGTTTGGCCCAGAATAACAACATTTTACACCTCACTTCACACTTTTATTCTTATGAATAAATCACTTATTAAAAAGCCCATGAGAACACCTAATCCACCCTATTTAAGAAGCTGAAACCCTAACCCTAAAGGAGCATTGGAATTTCGTGGCAAGGAGGCAAAGCTTCATCACATATCATATTCCATTCCACTTCTATTTTCCATTAGGTAATCATCTCTTCCATGGCCATGTTTTGATATATCTACGCTTGCTTACCATGTTCATCACCATTAATCCTTCCATTTTCATATTTCTTTTTCTTATTTAAAATATTTTCTTTGTCCATAAAATTACCCAAAAATATTTTTCACTTTTCTTATCGTTTTATTTAATTTTATATAATTTTTATTTTCGTATTTTTTTAATATTAATATTTTATTTTAATTATTTATTCTGAATGGTCCATTTTAACACACTTTTTTTTATTGATTTTAATTTTATGGCTTAAAATTATTGTTAGCATTTTATTTTTGGGATGAAGGTTGACCACTGTCTCATGGTCAACCTGACCTTTTCTTGGAATTTTATTTCACATTTTCAATTTATTTTGGATTTATTTTTGACCTAGTTTGGTTGGTTGACTTTTAATTTGACTTCTGTTTTATTTTAATTAATTAACGTACCAATTTTCATTATTTTTAAAATCTTTTTGGGGGATGATGATGTCCTGACCCCATCTTATTTAGTTTAATTTTTCATAATTTTCTTGATTAAGTTACTATTTATTCTTGATTTATTTCTAACCTAGTCTTATTAATTGACTTTTGGTTTGACCTATGTTTTGTTTTAATTAATTCACGTGCCAATTTTCATTATTTTTAAAATCTTTTTGGGGGATGATGATGTCCTGACCCCACCTCATTTAGTTTAATTTTTCATAATTTTCTTGATTAATTTGCTATTTATTTGTTATTTTTTAAATTGACTTGAATTTTCAGTTGACTTCTTTATGATCGATGTTTGACTTAGGGTTTGCTTATGGAAATTGAAGAGATCTTTTGATCCTCCCTTGTCCATCTTATATGCCATGTATTAGAGGCCTTTTACCTTGATTTTATTTGGTTCTTACCTCATTTCCTGATTAAATTATTCAGTGGACCCTTCGTGTGTATATTTTCATCTGTTTGATTCATCTGTTATCTTTTATACTTGTTTCTCTCATTCATGCTTTCTATTGCTTGATTATTTAACATGTTCATACTCCCATGCATTGTTTAAATACTCCATTATTTGATTCTTTGGTTTGATTATAAATTGTTTATTTATCCGATCTGATTGATAACTGTTGCCTACTTGTATGATGTATGAGGCATATATTCTTACTGTTTGTTTGCCATGAACAATCCCCATTCATAACAAATGTACCCCTCTCCCATAAAGTGTATAATATTTATTTCTTTATTTCTTTAGTCACCTTTTAATACAATAATTAAAATGAACATCCGATAATCATTTCAAAATAAGATCAAAAGCTCGATCCAACGTCGAGTAATCATTTTCAAAACATAACAGAACCAGCACACATTCATCCATCCTCTTGTAAGTCGATTGCCTCAGGCATTGCCATCTACCTGTAAGTCGATTGCCTCCGGCATCGCCATCTACCCTTAACCGTAACTCCTCTCCGCGCTCCATCCGTCGACTCTTGTTCCGTTTAGGTAGCACCCATTAGGTTGAACCCTTTGTATGATAACATAGGTAGAATTCCCTTATTCTTTGCATGCTAACAATAGGTAGATGTTCCCCTTTGTAAATCCTAACACATAAGTCCATATTGCATGGCAACTCTAGAGCAGAGCTTCCCCACTTTTAGACCTTCCGTGCGTCTCCGATCTTGTGGCATGTCAGTCTGTTCTATTGCAAAGAGGTAACTGCCTAAGACTCGATTCAGCGAGCTGCGACACCTACTGCTAGGACGTTGAACACACTGCCCACCCTCCTTTGACACAGCTGGTGTCCTCTTTTGTAAGTCCATGTTCAGATGGAAATCCTTAACCCATAGTTAGCCGAACTACGTTTTGTTCTGATTCTCATTCCAGATGAGATACGTAGGCATAAGACGCGACGTCTTACCGAGCACACTTCTCTTTAACCCATAGGTAGCCGAGCTACGAAGACTCTGATTCTCATACTCAGATGAGATACGTAGGCAGTGGATGCGACATCCTTGCGAGTCATTTTCTTTTAACCTTACTTTTAGTAAATAGTACTTTAGATATACCTACACCCTTTAGACTAGAACAACGCTTATGAAAAGGGCTCCCTAGGAGTACCTAGGATGTTTTGGGTGCTTAAAACCTTCCCATTACATAACCAACCCCCTTACCCAGATCTCTGACATTTTTACTAGTTTTTGATTCGATAAAATTTTTAGGTTTTTGTTCGCTTTCTAACCATTCCTTTGGATAAATAGAAGTGCGGTGGCGACTCGACTTGTATGGTTTACCTTGGATTTAGTCAATATCTCTAATGATAACGAATACCCCGCTACAACATATACCAATAAAATTCTTATTTTATCACTCTCACTAAAATCTATCTTATTCTTATTAATCAGTAGATCATTCTATAATGAATTTCTTTAGTTGATTATCAAGTAAACTCCTCTTGCTTCTAATTCATCTTCGTTAATTTTTAACCTCTTCTCTTTGAATCATAGAGTAACTCATCTCCTCTTAAAAGGCTAAGTGAAAATATTTTCTGAGTTATATTATGAGAAAACATGTGAACCTTATTGGGGGAGTTTTTCACTAGGAAGCATTTAACATTGTGGGACTTCTTTTAGAGCAATACCTTTGTGAGAGACACACCATATATTCACCCAAAACCTTAAGGTTATAGGTAGGTGGATTATCTCACTTATAAATTCTCAAGTCTCCACATTTTTAACCAATGTGGAACTATTACCCATACTACTCACACTTGCTACATTCTCAACACCCCCCCTTAAGTGTGAGTCCACAATGCTTCCCCTCAAGTGGAGGCTCTTCTTACTTCCATAAACTCTTACACCGCACATAATGTTTCTTACTCACCACCCTTGTGGCACCATTGACACTCTTCAACAAAATGTTTCTTACTCACCACCCTTATGGCGTCGTTGACTTTCGATACAAGAAAGTTGGTCCCTTTCTCAAACCAAAGGCTCATGATACCAGATGTTGGAAACTCACCAAAACTTAGGGAGAATTTTGTTGCACAATTGATAATTGAAGAAATAAATAAAAGATGAAAAATTGGGAAAGAAAGGGAATTAGGGTTTTATCAAAGTAGGGGAAGAAGAAGAAGAGTTTTTGGAGAGTAACTCTCTGCTCACAAACTGTGATTTTTTATTCTTTTTGCAACTGCAAAATTCAAGTGTTTACAATAATAGGGGTTACTCCCTATTTATAGATTTTGGGATTTCTTTCTCCTTAAGCAAGACCCAAAACTAACCTAACTAACTCATCTAAACAAACAAATAAAGCTAACTCTAACATTACTGACGAGATACTCTTCGATATTTCGACACCTATATGATTTGACACTTCATTGCTTTTGTCGAGCAACTTGCTTCGACACAAGGAATTACAATTTAAAACACCACCTAATTCATTGTGTCTAAGCTATCTACATTCATCATAGATCTTAACTTCTTAAACACTTTGATTTGTACTCCCTTCGTCATGATGTCTGCAATCTAGTTCTCAGTTCTGCAGTGCTCCAAGTTCAGCTTCATTTTTGCTACTTGCTCTCAAAGATAATGGAACCTCATTTCGATGTGATTGCTTCATCCATGCGCTATTGGATTCTTCGTCAGATTGATAGCATACATGTTGTCGATCTTCATGGTAATCGCTCCATGATTCTTCCCTATAATCTCTTCGACCAAATTCATCATCCATGTTGGTTGACATGCACAGAGAGAAGCAATTATGTATTATGCTTCACATGACGATAGTGTCACTACTGGTTCCTTCCTTAAACTCCAAGCAACTGGTGCACCACCTAGCATAAGCACGTAGCCAACTGTGGATTTTTTATCCTTAATATCACTACATTAAATTGAATCGGTGTAACCCACTAGCTTGCATTATTTTCCTTCTTCAACTGCAGGAAACAAAATTCTATAGTCGAGAGTTCCTTTCAGATACCTTAGTATCCTCTTTGTTGCTTCTAGGTATGATACCTTTGGCTTCGTATGAACCTACTCACCGTACCTACACCATATGCTAGATCAGACCTTATGTGAAAAAGGTATCGAAGTGATCCAATGAGTCTTCTGTACTGCATTGGATCGACATCATCTTCATCTATGTCTTTCGACAATTACAATTTGGGCTCAGGTGGAGTCGAAGTTGGGTTGCAATCTTTCATCTCAAATCTTTTGATTATTTCACATGCATATCTTATTTGATGCATCATCAAGCCTCTATCACTCCTGTAGATTTTAATGCCAAGGAAATATGAGAGATTTCCCAAGTCTGACATTTCAAACTCCTCACTTAGGTCATGTTTGAAATCTTAGATCTCCTTCTTGCAACTTCCTGTTATTAACAGGTCATCGACATAGAGACATAGTATAAGCAATTCACTATTGCTTCTTCTTACATATACTCCATTCTTAGTTATGCACTTCACAAATTCCCTTTCCCTTAGGAAATTGTCTATCTTCTTATTCCAAGCTCTTGGAGCTTGCTTAACTCCATACAGGGCTTTATGCAACATGTATACCTTTCTTTCTCCACCTTGTTTCATAAACCCAGCTGGTTGTGCAACATACACTTCTTCATCTAAGGGGCCTTCAGGAATTCACATTTCCCATCCATCTGACATGTGTGCCAGTTGTTCATGTTTTCTAGATTAACAACCAACCTGATTGCTCCGATCCTAACAATAGGTGCAAAAACTTCATCGAAGTCGATTCCTTCCTTCTGAAGAAATACTTACGCTACAAGTCTTGCCTTGTGTCGAGTTACTTCACCTTTGGGATTCAACTTCACCTTGTATACCCACTTAATATTGATTGCCTTCTTGTCTTTAGGCAATTCGACAAGTGACCAAGTGTTGTTGTCTTCGATGGGCTTCAGTTCCTCATTCGTTTCTTTCACCCACTTCAAATCCTTCAATGCCTCAGTTGCATTGACTGGTTTGACATCTTCATTGAAAGCATAGTGTACCAGCTCACCTTCATCATCGATCACATCATCTGATGTAACCACACATTTTTACAACCTTGCAGGAATGTGTCTTATTCTTTGAGGCCTGCTTGTGCTTGATTAACCTCTGACTTCGTCCTATTGAACTTCTCTTTCGACTTCAATTGTTGGTTCTTCACTTAAGATTCTCACTAAATCCTTCTTGACATTTTCAGTCCAATCTCATTCCTTAAGCTCATATATGATCACGTCCCTGTTGATCACTACTTGCTTGTTCACTAGGTCGAACAACTTGTAACCTCCAATCGAATGATATCCTATTAGGATAATCTAACTTGACTTATCATCAAGTTTTATTCTCAACTGATCTGGCACATGTTTATGTGTTATAGATCTAAATACCTTCAGATGATTTAAGCTAGGCTTGACACCAGATCAACATTCTTCTGGCTTAATTCCTTCTAGCTTCTTCTTCAGACATCTATTCAAAATATATGTAGTTAGCGACACTGCTTCTCCCCATAATTCTTTGGGTAGATGCTTGCCTTTCAACATACTTCTCACCATGTTCATGATGGTTCTATTCTTCCTTTCTGTCGTTCTTTTCTGCTGTAGAGTGTAGGGTGGCACCACCTTATGCATAATCCCTTATTTCTTACATAATTTGTCGAAGTCTTTCGACACATACTCTTTGTAGCGGTAAATTCATGATCATCAAGCTATGGATAAGCAAGACATCAAATAACAAGAGTCGCCATCGAACTTTTATTGTTTCCAAGGGAAAAGGGAAATGTATGAACAAAACCCACAAATAAGAAGTTTTAAAATCAAAACTAATAAAATGTCAGAGATTACAGGTAAGGGGGTTGGTTACACAGAGGGAAGGTGTTAGCACCCAAAGTGTCCTAGGTACTCCTAGGGACCCCTTTCTTGTGTGCATATGTGTTTTGTACAAATGATGTTTGCAAACAAATAGAATGGGGGGATGAGAAAAGAATTCATTAATTATATTTTTGTGTTTGACAAGACCTTCAGACTTGTGCCTACGTACCAACATAAAAAATGAGGGATCAAAACCTCGTAGTTCGTGGTATAAATTTCAAAATGGATGCATTGCTTTTAACAAAAAATTTAAGTTTGAAAGGCACAAAGGCCTAAATGGTATGAATGCGTTAGTTCTTTTCTGGCTTTTGAAAATTTTAAGTCAAGTATGGTTAAGTTTACTATAAATTGGATTAAGAAAATGAGTTTGAAAATGCAATGGCATAAGGCCAAACTTTCTAGTTTGCAAAAGTGGTCAAAGTTTAGAAAACAGACACAAGCAAATAAGAGTTTTGAAAGGAGGGAGAGATTTTTGAAATTAAAGAAATGGGAAGGAGATGAAGAGACTAATCCTAAGCAAAAGTTCAAAAGTTGAGAGTTGAAAAAATCTAACCAATGGGCTGCAATCCAATAGACAAGAGTGTCATATAGAAACCCAAATTCCCTTGGACATTAGAATCAAGCAACAAATAATGCATAAAATATCAACTTGAAGAGCAAGGCATCAAATAAAGATAGCCACATACAAACTTAGCAACTCCATGGTCTTCTTCAAATTTTCCCATGTAGCAGATGAATTTCACAATGCATAAGTCACAGGTTCAAAGTAACAGCTTCACAATGATCATGTTGCAGATGAACTCAAATGGATCTTCAATGATGTATCAGATGAAGTCTCAAATTACAAGCACTTGGTCACATGAAAGTTGGCATTGGCCAAGTCCTTTGCATAGGGAGTGCTGCCTAAATTCTAAGTCCAATTGTCTTAGATCAAACCAACAGTCCACACAAGATATTTTTTAGGGTTTTTGATCTTATTATGTACATTAATGGTCAAAGACCACACAAACAAACACAATATGCACAATCACAATATATCACAAAATATGGCCCAAATGGACAAAGTAAAAATGACATTAACATAAACAATTAGAATGGTATGAAATATGGAAAATGAATAAGGCTTAAAAATAAAGTGCATTAAAAGTAAATGACTTGAAATTAAATGTTAGTTGTTAATGAGTTAGAAGTTAGTATTGCTTTTGCTTTTTTTGTTTTAAGTCATTTTTTGGAGAACACTCAACCCACTTATCACAAGCATGGATCCTTGAACCAAGACATCTTCCAAAGGAAGGAAAAAAGGTCAAGTTTCCACACAATACCATGAAAGAGGGGAGACTTACAATCTCATTAACTAGAATGATATGTCTTTTGTGTCAAAATTTAACGTTCTGTTAAGCAATCGTAATTGGACTTATGTAGAAGTCATAACTATTTGAGGTCGGGCAATAGAATTTTGGTGTTAATGCATGTTAGAGACATAATATAATGAACTATGCTCATGACACATACCACACACAAAAAGAATATGCAAAAGTGGGGGTCTAATCTCATCCATACTTATATTGATTTTGCAATCAACTAGCCTTAGGATATAGAGACATCATAGGTCCATGACATGATGCATAAAGAAGGGGAATGAGATGAAGAGGGAGGGGAAATGGATCAAACTCAAATTGGACAAAGGAGGACTTTTATCAAATTAAGATCATTCATTCATTTTGGAAGATGGAATCTACATTTCATCCATCCCCTAAATCCAATGATCTTAACTCAACAAAATCAAATCAACCTTGACCAAGACCCAACAACACAAGTCAAACTTTCAAAGTCAATCAAAATGGCTCTACACAATTTATTTGGCATTTATTCAATTAAAAATACTAAAAAAACATTAAATTAAATATGGTTGGTCAATTTCCTAAAACCTCATCAAAACACCAAAGAAATGGCCATGAGATTTATCATAGGTCAAACAAGGTCAAAGGACCTTGGAGAAAAAATTTCAGAATTTTTGGAAACTTAAAAGTATTTTTAAACAATTAAAAATATTCACAAAATCAATTAATTCATGAAAAATATTAATAATGATCCAAAAAATAATTTTAATTCAAAATATGAAAGAGGATTTTATTTAATTTTTTTTGGTGAAACTCTCATATTTTTTTTTGATCAATATTAAAGTTAATATGAATTAATGAAAATCAAAGGAATAAAAACTAAAATCAAAAAATCAAAAAAACGTGGACCACTTGATCTCCCTCATTAATTGAGGTCGTAGATCAAGTGGTCTGAAACGCGCAATCCACGATGGTCTTTAGTCAGCGCGTCACAACAATGGTCATCGAAACCAATGCTTATGATTAAAACATTGTAAACCAAATCAATGGTTCTGAACCGTGCCACATCACTGCCGGAGCCAAAGGCCAGTCATCTTCTCCGATGACCCTGGTCGGACTGGTTCAATCATCACCATGACTTAAATGAAAAAGGAGGACATGATCTGAAAGATAAAATGGCTTAGATCACGAATATCACCTCAATTTTAACTAACTCCAAATATATAGAGAGATATGTGGAGTTGAATTTTGAGGTGTGTCAACTGAGTTGCTTCGATTTGACCTCAAATCAACTGAATCTTCTTGCCTACATTGGTAGGACTTCAAATAACCAAAGATCCAAGAGAATTAATGAGAATTGAGTGAGAATCGAAGAGAAGAAAAAATCTGGAAAATACCTTCAATGCTGTGCAGAACTTGATCTCTTTTGCTTTAATTCGTGTTTGATCTTGCTCCAATAGCTTGCAGAAGTGGCTTAGGATTGGTACAAAGCTTTGGATCCTAGAGTTTTTGAATCTCCAAACAGTGAGATTCAAACTCAATTTTCAAATGAAAATTATCAGGTTTTCCTTTCAAATGTGAGGATTTGAAGAGTGGAGGCAAAGCTGGTGCGCAAGGATCCTCTGAAATGAGCACAAAGGGTCTCTATTTATAGCAAAATGAAATGTTATTTGCACACTTGAAATTTTGTCCAAATTGACCAATGATATGTTCATGCTTGCATGGGCGTGTACAAGCCCATGAAGCAACTCAATTAAGTCCAAAATCAACTATGCCGAGGTCTAGATGAAGCTTGAATGGCAAGGCAAAGTTATGTGATCACTTGAAGTTTGAATCTTGCCAACTGATACAATTGTGTTTACACCATGCGCATACCTCTCAAACTTCATCCAAAATGAATGAATTAGGACTCTTTGAAAAGCTTAGATCAAGAGGAACAACTCTTATGTTGTACACTTTTCCATTTGGAACTTGTATCATGGTTAATTTTGAGGTGGAAGTTTGGAAATTTCAACATGTTGAAATTTTTTCTATGTGCCAAGCCATATACTTCATTATTCCACCTTGCTTAACTTTTTATGTGAGCTCCAAATTAGAAAAGTGTCTTTATCAAAGTTGTATATATTTCAAATACCTTCAAAATAGTCACCAATTTGACATCATTTGGATTTAGAATGAGTAAGTTATGCATTTTTGAAGTTGAGGAAAATCACTTGTTCAATGGTATTGGTCCAAAATGACCTATAATGTATCCTTATATCACATGCTCATAAAAGTTGATTCAACTCTCACTAAAAACATAAAAGTTGAATTAGACATATTGAATTTGATTGTGAAATTTGTAAATCTTTCATCTCATAAAAAATGAGCAAGTTATGGTCTTGGGAAGTTGACTTTCAAATTAGGGTTTAGACAAAATGACCTATAATGTTTCAACATAGAATATGACTTTCCAAGCAAAATTAGCTCTATACCTCAACATAAAAGTTATTTGGAATGTCATTAAGAGTAATTTTTCTCTTGGAATCATTTTCATATTATGAAAATTGCAGGATATAGGGTCTAGGGAGACCCAGTTTTGATCAGATGGATTCATCTGGCCAACCACCATCAACCAACTTGCTAACTTGCAATTATCTTGACTTTTTAGGCTCATGGTAGATAATATATGCATAAGATGATGAATTTTGAAGTGTCCCTTGATAAATTTTATCAATTGGTGAAGAAGCTTGTTGAAGAAGTTACTCAAGATACCCAGTCAAACTAGGGTTTCCAAGGCAAACCAACTCCAAATTCTTGAAGAAATCTTAATCAAAATAACATGTAAAGATCAATGGGACTCATATATGATGCTTAGAGACATTTTGGATCATTCCTTGGTTGTGCTCTTAGCAATGAGGGTCTTAAACCCTAGATGTGAACTTGATAGATCAATGGGGACCATGCCCTACCTACAAAAAAGTTAGGAAAAAGCAAAGACATATTTTTGGTATTTTGGTTAGTAAAAAGGATAATATACAAGTAAGATAAAATCATATGGTGCTTGGTGATCTCTCCCAAAACAAACCCAATGAAAGAGGGGTAAGGAGCATGCCAAGGTGTGATCCCAATGCTAATGCATATGATGAAATTGCATGAGGGGTCTTAGGGTCAAAATTGGGGTCTTACTGCTTCCACTATTTAAGTACACTCTAACTGAGGAGGTGAAGGTTAAAATCTTCATATCGACTCAATTGAATGAGCTTAAATAATATATAGAAACAAATTTTGGTCCCTAAGAGACCTCATGATGCATATGATATGAATGTAAAAAGAAAATTCTCTGCGGGAAAATGTTGCCACAAAGGAAAAGAAATCAGAGAGATCGAAGGTCTGCAGGAGTATAATGCATTCCGTAAGGAAAACTCACTGGGGAGACAGACACTCTGAGGGGATAAAAGGGGTTATGCGTAGGCCAGGCTATGACTTAAAATCGCTAGGAGACTAGAGGAATTCCATAAAAATGGAAAGACTCAACTAGGGAGACAAAAGAAAGTCTGCAGGGGAAACGAGTAAATCAGGATAAAACTGACATACCTGAATCATGTAGGAAAATCGATTTCACTAAGGAAATACGCACTCAACTCAACTGGGGAAGAAATAAACTTCAACACAGGAGGAGCATAAATTTATTATCCACTAACGGTTACTGGGTAAGGAGATAATAAAGATCTGACAGAAAGAACACCCGTCATCGGTTAGGATGAACATATCAAGGGTGATTCACCGGGAATCGCCAGGAAGGAGTATTCAATACCAGTTACTGGGTAAGAATAGGCTTGCTGGGAAAAAAATGCAGAAATAGGATTTACAACTACCAATTTCTGGGCAGAAGACCAAAGATGAGAATATCCGTCATTGGTTAAGATGAATATATCAAGGATAAACTCAAAGGAAAGAAAATCCCTCATCGATTAAGATGAACATATCAAGGATAGACTTGCCTGGGGATGTTAAGGAGGATATCTGTCATCAGTTAAGATGAACATATCAAGGATAAACCACCTTAACAAAAAGTAGGAATTACATCTATCGAATGCTGTATAGAATACCATCAAAGAGAATACCCGTCACCGGTTAGGATGAACATATCAAGGATAAACTCTGCGAGGAAAAGATAGGAATTACATCTATCAGTTACTGGATAGAATACCAACAAAGAGAATATCCGTCATCGGTTAAAGTGAACATATCAAGGATAAGCTCTTGAAGGGGACTGAAAAGCAGGATTTATAACTGCCGGTTACTGGGAAGAAGACCACAAAGAGAAGAAAACCAGTCATCGGTTAAGATGAACATATCAAGGATTAACTCTCTGGGGAGCGAAATAGGGATTACAACTACCTTTTTACTGGGTAGAATACCAAAGATGAGAGTATCCGTCATCGGTTAGGATGAACATATCAAGGATAAACTCAAACAGGGGAAGAAAATATCTGTCATTGGTTAGGATGAACATATCAAGGATATACTTTCTGGGGAAACATAAAAATGAATCTGCTGGGGTGAAAAGGGTTGCTTTTTGCCGGGTATTGGGCAAGAAGTAACAAATTGCAAACTAAGAAGAATATTACTAGTTACTGGGTAATAAACTCTTAGGGGACCCAAAGCATCTATCTAGGTAAGATCTAGAAAGAAACGGTCAATCAAGACTCAACCCAATGAGGATATAACTCAAGGGGAGTGGTTCCATCCAGAGAATCAACTAGGGAGGAAGTTGAAATAATCATCATCCACGAGGAACTAACTCAGTGGGGAAAGGAGAAAGGTTAGAGTCTTTCTGCTTAAGGGGCTGACACTCTACAATTGAGGGAGGTCAAACACCAAACTCATATGGGGGTAAAGTACCGCCATAAAAAAATTTAAATTATAGGAATGAATCAACAAGTGAGATGATGTAATAATGAAATTATATGAGTGTATATATGTATATGTATATGTATATATGATGATTATGCTGACAAAACGATTGCAAAGGATACAAAGGTGTCACAAATTTGAATCATCGATACAATTATCGGTCAATCCACAAAAGAGGGAGACAGTTGCTGGAGAAAGGAGAGAGGTCAACATCCCAAAAGGCTTAAACCTAGCTGGGGAAAGAGGAGATCTGCTGAGAAAAACCGTTATCGAACCTGCGGGGAATTTTAGGTCAACACCATATCAAATGGGAGACAACCAGGCAGGGGATAAACACAAATAGCTACTCAAAAACCAGGAGGAAACTCTGACTGGGAGTGAGTCTGATGGCGATTGGTGGGGAAACCTAAGTTCTGCCACAACCATGCGAACTGCTGAGGAAACTCGTTCTTGCTTTGCTGGAGACCAAAATCGGTCGGGGAATGAACACTGAACTCCGTAGGGGACTAATCAATCAACTCACCTGGCTACTTACTAGGGAATATGGTGAACAGTGATCGACAAACACCGAATGCTGAAAAATGTTTTCGGGGACGAAAGAGAAATGCACCTATTACTTGGGGAGAACCAATAATGCTCCACACTTAGGGCTTACTGCTTTCGAACCACTGTTGATATTCCTTTTAAATGAAATCGATTGCTTAAAATTCATGCTTTTATATGTTTAAGAAAAATGATTTTGATTTAAAATTTTAATTTCAAAAATGATTATAATAAAATTTAAATCTATTGGCTGAAGTAAATAAGAGTAGAAGCAATTGGATAAAAGCTCAACTTTATTTAATAGAATGGTAGTCTATGAATGACAAGACTCCATGGATCTTTACAAAGTTGAAAATGGTAATTTACATGGAAAATGGTTACATCGAATACAATGATCACTAATCCTTCTACCACCTTTTGATATCCACTGTGCTCTTGGCTGCTGCTGGGCATAATGAAACACCATTGACCGTTGTGCTCAAAATGACTTCAACATTGAAGATTAGCAGGATGTAGTTACTTGCCATAATCCCTAATTTTTGCATAAATTTCCCCAAGGTGGGGTACTTAACTTATCGAGATAATTCTTTTCTATTTGATGTCTCTAACTGTTGCCTGGATCGCCCTTTCAAGTTTTCAATCCACCGAGACGCTCATTTCTGCCTAAGCCGCCCTTTCGAGTTTTCAACTTAGCGATCTGTTCTTTTTTTCTTTTTAGGTGAAGTATTTCTTGACTGCATCTGCATTCACGGGACGAGTGAACTCTTCACCACCCATAGTTGTAAGAATTAATGCACCGCCTGAAAGGCTCTCTTAACAACATATGGGCCTTCATAATTAGGAGTCCATTTGCCCCTAGAATCTGGTTTGAAAGATAAAATCTTCTTGAGCACAAGGTCACCTTCTCTGAACACGCGAGGTCTGACCTTCTTATCAAAAGCTTTCTTCATTCTTTGCTGATACAACTGACCATGACACATGGCAGTCAATCTCTTCTCTTCTATTAAATTCAACTGATCAAACCTGGTCTGACACCATTCAGCCTCATTCAACTTGGCTTCCATGAGCACACGCAATGATGGGATCTCCACCTCTACTAGGAGAACTGCTTCCATACCTTATACAAGAGAGAAATGGGTTGCCCCTATTGAAGTGCGGATGGACGTACGATACCCGTGCAAAGCAAATAGGAGAATCTCATGCCAATCCTTATATGTTACAACCATCTTCTGAATAATCTTCTTGATGTTCTTGTTTGCAGCTTCAACATCCCCATTCATCTTGGGTATGTAGGGAGAAGAGTTATGATGTGCGATCTTGAAGTCTTTGCAAAGAGCTTCCACCATATTATTGTTCAAGTTTGATCCATTATCAGTAATGATCTTACTTGGCACACCTTAACTACATATGATCTGATTCTTTATAAACCTCACAACAACTTGCTTGGTTACATTTGCATACGATGTCGCTTCAACCCATTTTGTGAAGTAGTCAATAGCCACTAAAATGAAATGATGTTCGTTCGAAGCTTTGGGCTCAATCATGCCAATCATATCAAATCCCCACATGGAGAAGGGCCATGGGGAAGAAATAATGTTCAACAGTGTCGGAGGAACATGAATCTTATCCGCATATATTTGGCACTTATGGCATTCCTTCATAAACTTGCAACAATCAGATTCCATTGTCAGCCAATAGTAATCTGCTCGCAACATCTTCATGGACTTCAATCATCAACAGGTTTGCTTCGTGTCTATCCACGCATCTGAGCAATACCATATCGAAGTTTCTTTTGTACAAAACATCGCCATTCAGGTAGAAGTTGCCGGCTAATCTTCTCAAAGTCTTCTTATCTTTCAAAGATGCCCCAGGCGGGTAAATCTGACTTTGGAGGAAACACTTGATGTCATAATACCACAGTTTCTCGTCTTTGATCTCTTCAACAACAAACACATGAGCTGGCCTATAAAGACGCATCACAGTAAAATTGGGAACCTCATTCCAATACTTCACTATAATCATTGATGCCAATGTTGCAAGAGCATCTACCATCCGGTTTTCATCTCGAGGAATATGATGAAATTCAACCTTTGTAAAGAAAGTTGAAATTCTCCTCGCATAATCTCTATATGGTATCAAACCGGGTTGATTCGTCTCCCATTCACCTTTGATTTGATTTACCACCAAAGCTAAATCTCTAAAGACATCTAAATGCTTGATTCTGAGATTGATGGCCTCTTCAAGCCCCATAATGCAAGCTTCGTATTCTGCCATATTGTTTGTACACTTGAAAGTCAATCTAGCTATAAATGGAAAATGCGTGCCTTGAGGAGTAATAATCACCGCCCCAATGTCATTACCATACTGATTAACAGCTCCATCAAATACCATGCCCCAACGGGAACCAGGTTCTGGCCCTTCTTCAAGCAATGGTTCATCACAATCTTTCATTTTCAAGTACAAGATCTCCTCGTCAGGAAAATCATATTGCACTGACTGGTAATCTACAATTGGTTGGTGAGCCAAATGGTTAGCCAAGATACTACCTTTGATCTCTTCATGAAATTGATATTCAATATCATACTCTGATAACAACATCTGCCAATAGGCACCTCTCCCTGATAAAGCAGGCTTCTCAAACATATACTTGATTAGATCCATTTTGGATATTAACCAAGTGGTATGATTCAACATATACTGACGCAGACGCTTAGCAGCCCAAGCCAGTGCGCAACAAGTTTTCTCTAGCATAGAATACCGAGTCTCACAGTCAGCGAACTTCTTACTGAGGTAGTGAATTGCAAATTCTTTCTTTCCAGTCTCATCTTACTGACCAAGAACACAACCCATACTATCTTCAAGCACAGTTAAATACATTATCAATGGTCTTCCTTCAACAAGCGGAGACAAAATCGGAGGCTCAAGCAAATACTATTTGATACTGTCAAAAGCTTTCTGGCAATCCTCGGTCCAATCACAAGACTGATCTTTCCGAAGAAGCTTGAATATAGGCACACATGTGGCAGTCATGTGTGAAATGAATCTTGAGATATAATTCAAACGGCCGAGAAAACCTCTGACTTGCTTCTCAGTTTTGGGCGCAGGCATCTCTTGTATTGCTTTGACCTTGGCAGGATCAACTTCAATACCCTTCTCGCTGACAATAAAGCCCAACAACTTACCAGAACGAACACCAAATGTACACTTATTGGGATTCAAGCGGAGTTTACACTTCCTCAAACGCTGGAATAGCTTCAGCAAATGCTCAACATGTTCTTCCTCATCAATAGATTTAGCAATCATATCATCAACATAAACTTCGATCTCTTTATGCATCATATCATGAAAAAGAGTAGTCATTGCTCTTTGGTAAGTTGCACCAACATTCTTCAAACTGAAAGGCATCACTCTATAACAGAATGTTCCCTAGGGTGTAATGAATGTGGTCTTGTCCATATCTTCGGGTGCCATCTTAATCTGATTATAACCAGAAAATCCGTCCATAAACGAAAAGAGTTTGAATTTAGCTGTATTGTCTACCAACATATCAATGTGTGGTAGCGGGAAATCATCTTTTGGACTGGCTTTATTCAAATATCGATAATCAACACATGCGGACTTTTCCATCCTTCTTTGGCACAAGCACAATATTAGCCACCCATTGCGGATATTCAGCGGTCACAAGGAAACTGACGTCAATCGGCTTCTTCACTTCTTTTTTGATCTTCACTGCCATATCAGGATGCGTTCTTCTCAACATCTGCTTGATTGACGGGTATTCTGGCTTCAATGGTAATCTATGCTCCACAATCTCTAAATCCAAACCAGGCATGTCTTGATAGGACCAAGCAAACACATCTGAGTATTCTCGAAGAAGATCAATCAACCCCTTCTAAACATCTGAACACAGTCGAGACCCAATCTTGACTTCCTTCACATCACCCTCAGAACCCAAGTTGACTAGTTCGATCTGCTCTCCGAATGGATGAATGGCTTTTCCTTCATGCTTAAGGAGACGAGACAATTCATCACTCATTTCTTCATTATTTTCCTCCTCAGCCTCAAACACAGGGAATTCAAAATTCGAAGAAGGATAAGAATCATTGTATTCAATGGGTTTAGAAACCAACATGCATAATGATTTGATATTTTGATTTTAGAGAAGTGAATTTGTGATCAAATATTATGCATATGGACAATTATATTATTTATTTATGTTTTTTGTGATTACCATTTTCAGAATAAAGCAAAAAGTAAAAACAAAACATCATATATGTGGATGAATATACTTATATTTTATTAATGATCAATTTTGAAAATGCCCCAAAAATGTTCACTTCTCCCTTAGGCATATGAGAAGGATTTTTAAAACACATAAAAGTAATTACTTAGATCGATGCATAATAACAGGAATATCAACAGTAGTCCAATTGTTGCAAGCCTTTCCATGCGTCACAAAATTGGTGCAGTCTTCCTCTTCCTCATCCTCTAGCATAGCAGCTAAGTGTTGTTCATTGCCATAAATGAACCCTCCGCTACAGAAGCTGAGTTGCATATCCTCTGATCTAACAGCTGACAAACCTTACTGAAAACCCAAACCGGTTCTATTCTTGTTATCGGAGACCTCTACCACTCGTCCCCACCGATCAACAATTCCTTCTTCAACAATCTTCCTTGCGTCTTTGAATGAGGATATAGGTGCCCCAACTCTCTTTTCAGCAGCAATAGACAAGGCTTGGAACAAAGTTCCAACCTCATCCTCAGCTTCAACATAAGAGAAAGATGACAGGTGGCTAACAACCAATGCCTTTTCTCCGCCAACAATGACTAACTTCCCATTCTTGACAAACTTGAGCTTTTGATGCAACGTGGAGGCAACAACTCCTGCCTCGTGAACCCATGGCCTTCCCAAGAGACAAATGTAGGCCGAATGGATATCCATTACTTGAAAATTAATCTAGAAGTCACCCGGACCTATCTTTACTGGAAGGTCCACTTCGCCAATCACAGTCTTGCGCGAACCGTCGAAAGCTTTGACGATTACACCACTATATCTCATGGGTGCTCCTTGATATGACAGCTTTGACAATGTTGACTTTGGTAGCACATTCAACGAGGATCCAGTGTCAACTAGCACATTGGATAAGGCGTCATCTTTGCAATTCATGGAAATATGCAAAGCCAAATTATGATTCCTACTCTCCCCAGGGAGTTCCTCATCACAAAAGTTGAGATTATTGCAGGAAGTGATGTTAGCTACAATATGATCAAACTGATCCGCCGTAACATCATGTTCCACGAAAGCTTGCTCAAGAACTCTTTGTAGTGCTTCTCTGTGCGCTTCTGAATTCATAAGCAGAGACAGTACTGAAATCTTTGAGGGGGTTTGGAGCAGTTGCTCCACCATATTGAACTCACTTTTCTTTATCAACCGAAGTACCTCGTCATCATCATTAGTCTTCAAATTGCTGGATTCACCAGACTGACGCTTTGGAGTACTAACTGGATCTACTGCAGGCACTTCTACTTTCTTACCAACTGAGCCATCTTCTACATCTTTTGGGAACACCGGCCCAAACACTCGACCACTGCGGGTCACCTTGGTAACATCAGCAATGCTTACGACAGAATTGGTCGTAGGTAATGGAACCTCTTGACTATCCTTCACCATAGTTGCATTATATTGATAAGAAACAACTTTATCGGATGTGTACGGGACTGGACCCGCCAACTGTATAACCAACGGCGATACCGATCTCTTACTGATACTATTACTGCTGCTGCTATCGAATGAAATCACTACTCTCTCTGGTGTCTTGAACACTGGCACTATTACATTGACATCATCATCTATGTGACGAGATTGAACAATTTGTATCAATCCTTCATCCATCAACCACTGGATGTCTCACTTTACAATCTCGCAACCTCGAGAATTAACACTGCAGATAGCACAACCATCATGGTCATGCTCAAAATCGCTCACCAAGCAAATATCCTTGTGCATTGTCACCAAGGACCTTCTAATGAATCAAACGTCGAATACTTTGAACTCCCCGGGACAACTGTCCACCATATTGATAGATGAATTTCCATGGGCAAGTAGTGGGTTAGCTTTCACATTGGGTGTACGATCCTCAAAGGACACCATTCCACTCTTTACCAGCTTATGAACTTCATATTTGAGTGGGTAACAGTTCTCAATATCATGTCTGGGTGCCCCTTAATGAAAAGCACATCGGAGTTCTGGCTTGTACCATCATGGAAGTGGTTCGGGGATTTGTGGAGGATTTCTTGGTTGTAGCAGGTTCTTGAGAACCAATGACGGATATAGATCTGCATACGTCATAGTAATAGGGTCGAAAGAGACCTTCTTCCTCTCAAAATTCTATTGCTGATGATTGTTGGTATTGTTGTTGTTGTAGGTTTTTGTTCGTTGTTGTGGTTTTTGTGGTTGACGTTGTTGTTGCTGAACTGGTGCTGATTGACTTGCTTAAAATACAGGAATTACTGAAGATACTTGATGATGATGTTGACGGGGTGGTTAACTTCTTCTGATCTGAGGCCTCCTTTTCCTCCCACTCGAAATTGCATTGGCTTCACTGTCCTTCTTCTTACCAAAAATGATGTCGTGTCTCTTGGATGATACCTCCTCTCTAGATAATCGTCCTTCTCAAACACCTTCTTCTAGCCTCATCCCCATGTTTACCATTTCGGTAAAATCACTAGGGGCACTAGAGATCATCCGCTCATAGTAAAATGAGCTAAGGGTCTTTAGAATTTTTTTGGTCATCTCCTTTTCCTCTAAAGGAGGGTTGATCTGAGCAACAAGTTCTCTCCATCTCTGAGCGTACTCTTTAAACGTCTCTTTGTCCTTCTGAGACAGTGATCTCAACTGATCTCGGTCGGGAGCCATATCAACGTTGTACTTGTACTTCTTTACAAATGCTTCACCCAAATTGTTGAAAGTGAGGATGCTCACACTATCCAACCCCATATACCATCTCAATGCAGCACCGATCAAACTGTCTTGAAAATAATGGATCAACAGTTGATCATGATCTGTTTTGGTAGACATCTTGCTGGCATACATCACCAAACGGCTGAGTGGACATGTGTTCCCTTTGTATTTCTCAAAGTCAGGCACTTTGAACTTCACTGGAATCTTCACATTCAGCACTAGACACAACTCAGCAGTACTCTTCCCAAACAAGTTGTTACCTCTCAAAGTTTTCAACTCCTTGCGCAGCTCAAGAAATTGATCCTTCATTTCATCCATTTTTTCATACACATCCGAGCCCTCAGACGGCTTGGAATGATAAATGGTGTCTTCCATACAAGGTAAAGTATGCACAACAGGCGGTGGCACAGACATGACCGGGCTAGATGCCGGCATAGGAGCAAATGTAGGCGCAAAGCATTTAGGCACGAAGTTTGGCGACATTCCCCACGGGAATCCGGTAGGCATGTTGGGTGCAAGATGAGCAGCAGTTTCAGGAACATTATAGGTAGCCACCTCTGAAATAATAGTCCTCTGAGGAGGAGGAGTTGCGGGCGTTGGAGAAGACTGGCTCTGTGCAGCTAAAACTGACTCCATCATGGCACTCAGGCGGGCGATCTCCTCTTTCAAGTCTCTACTCTCTTGCTCAAGATGTTCCATGATTCTGGAGTGATTGGACTGAGTATTGTATCGATGAGTTAGCTTGGCTGAAGCACAAAAGAAATACCAATGAGACATCTGGCGAAAGAGAAACTTGCTTATGCAAATGATGCATGAAATGCAATGCTTGATTATATATATAACAATAATTACAACAATTTGATATGACCATAAAAATCTTTTTTATTTATATAATTGGAAGGATTACACTGAGTACAATTTTAGAAACCAAATGAAAAATACAAGAGAAAAGGAGACTAGTCATCCTAAGGATCCCTAACAACAACGTCAGAAGATCTGGCTGTAGGCGTGTACTTCCTTTGAATGCGTCGGATCTCGGTCTCAAAAGAAGCCCCCATCTGAGTCTGCTCGAGGACAAGCTGATCAATAATCTTCTTCCAAGCGAAGGAAGGATGAGGCAGGCTAGAGGAAGATGAAACCTATGGCTCTCTCTGTCTCTTTGTCACTCGGTCTTCAAGTAGCTCAATAAGTGCATCTTTGTCCTTAGACTCAAGCTGCAACTCCTCATACTTTTTGCTAAAAGCATGGAAACGCTCTTCCCACATATCCTTCTCTCGCTTCATCTTGGCGAGTGTGTCTTCCAACTCCTCTACATATTGGTTAGGGAGAGTTAATGGCTCAACCACAACCACAAACATAGTTCTTTCACAAGCATAAGGCATCTTCAATTCCAAAGTTCTCTTCTTCACCCAAAGAGTGTAAGCTTCCAAAGTTACATAGTTGCACCGACCAAGCTCGGATCTTCCTTTCCTATGCATATTATGCCAAGCATGCATAATCTTCTTCTTCAAATGTTGGGGATCTTTACCCTCTTGATAGTAAAGACCTTCTAACAAAGTGTTATTAGGTTTTCCTCTCAAGGGGAACCCAAGTTGACGACGAGCCAAAGCAGGGTTGTAGTTAATTCCTCTCTTGTGTACCAATGAGAGGCACATTAGAGAATTCACCACAATTATCAATAATACCCAAACTGCTCAAAGAAGGGTCATACCAAACTATATCATCATTAATGAGAGACATAAGTCTCTGAGACCACTGTAGACATTGTTTGTTCTCCACAAAAGCAGGTGTCTGAGGCAAGTGCAAAATAAACCACTTGTACAGAAGAGGAATGCAACAGAAAATAGTTTCACCACCTTTAGAATTCCTTATATGCAAAGAGAAGTACAAATCACCCAACAAAGTAGGCACAAGATTCCCAATCAAGAAAATTCTAATGGCGTTAACATCGAAAAAATCGTCAATGTTAGGAAACAAAGCCAACCCATAAATGAGCAACACAAAGATAGCTTCAAAAGCGTCCACACTACCGACTTGAGCAAAAGCAGTAGCTTCCTTGATGAGGAAATCAGATGGTAACCCAAACAATCCTCATTTCTTCACCCAATCAACCTCTATCTCAGACTTCTTCAAGTGAAGAGCTTCAACAATAAGATGAGATCTGGGAATCTCTTCCAATCCATTAAACGACACTTTGCTAGAAATAGGTATTCCCAAGAGATAGACATACTCCTCCAACGTAGGCACAAGATGATATTCGGGAAAAGTGAAGCAATGGTAGAGAGGATCATAGAATTGTACTAACACACTCAAAAGTCCTTCAACCACATCAGCAGACAAGATAGACAGAAGCTTCCCATGGCATTGTTTGAAGTCCAAGGGATCTAATACAAAAGATGTTAGCTTCCTTAACTCTTTCAAGTCAGGACATATGAAACTGTACTTCTTAGTGTTTCTTCGTCCATAGTCCATAGTCTGAAAATATTTGCAAATAACACCTCAGTTCCTTGAAAATTTCGTGTGATGAATGTTATGATGTGCATGAATGCATGAATGCAACAATCACAAATAAGGGATCACACATAAGGCAAACAAACAAAGGTCAAGGGATGAATCAAGTCATTTTCAAGATCAATCATCCATTTTGATGGATTATGGTTTTCACCTTATAAACACTCAAGTTCCATTGATATTGACAAGACTTAATTGGATCAACCAAGAATCAAGGGTTTGTTGTGAGTCACGAGCATGGAGTCTGGGTAAGAACCATCCCAAAGGAATGAACTAAGGATAAAACCTGTAGATCATGTTCTAAAAAATTCCCAGAGTCTTAATTCCATCTATCGGATATTACAGGTTAGGATGACTGACTCATCAACCCATAATATTCTCAAGAGAAACTCGTATGAGTGTAGTATCGCGTAACAACTGTGATCAAGTCTACACTTGGACAGTCTTTGCACTACGTCCTAAATAGGCCAAGAGGGGTTAAATGTTCTAAGTCCTCAGCTTCTCGGACCCCAAATTAGAGATAGTAATGCCTAACCACAAATAGTTGTGTGACATTTCCAAATCCAAAAGGGTCTCCACTGAGTAGATGGGTCTCAAGCCAACTTGTTAAGGACTACTCCACACAAGTCAAACATGACTATACCATCCTCTTATCTTAATTACACTCAAGTTCGGGTTAGAACTTATCTCACCACTCAGAGATCACCAAGCACAACAAGCAGATTATATCATACAAACAAATATACATACATCAAATATATACAATTATATACACACAAAAAGGTAGGCTAAACCCACTAGAGAATACTCCCCAGCAGAGTCGTCACTTAATTTCTGTAGCGGTAAATTCATGATCATCAAGCTATGGATAAGCAAGACATCAAATAACAAGAGTCACCACTGCGCTTTTATTGTTTCCAAGGGAAAAGGGAAAAGTACGAAAAAAACCCACAAATAAGAAGTTTTCAAATCAAAACTAATAAAATTCCAGAGATTACAGGTAAGGGGGTTGGTTACACAAAGGGAAGGCGTTAGCACACAAAGTGTCCTAGGTACTCCTAGGGAGCCCTTTTTTGTGTGTACGTGTGTTTTGGTATAAAATGATGTTTGCAATAAATAGAGTGTGGGGATGAGAAAAGAATTCATTAATTATATTTTTTGTTTAACAAGACCTTCAGACTTGTGCCTACGTACCAACATAAAATAAGGAATCAAAACCTCGTAGTTCGTGGTATCAATTCCAAAGTGAGTGAGTTGGTCAAAATCCTAAAACCTCATCAAAACACCAAATAAATGACCATGAGAGTTATCATAGGTCAAACAAGGTCAAAGGAACTTAGAGAAAAAAATTCATTATATTTGGAAACTTAAAAGTATTTTTAGACAATTAAAAATATGCACAAAAACAGTTAAATCATGAAAAATATTAATAATGATCCAAAAAATAATTTTAATTCAGAAAATGAAAGAGGATTTTTTTTGAATTTTTTTGGTGAAAGTCTCATATTTTTTGGATCAATATTAAAATTAATATGAATTAATGAAAATAAAGCAATTAAACTAAAAATCAGAAAATGCTAAAATATGTGGACCACTTGATCTCCCTCATTAATTGAGGTGGTAGATCAAGTGGATCCCCACGCACGTTCCATGATAGACCTAAGTCAAAGCGCTGCATGGATGGTAATCAAAACCAACACGTGAGATTAAAACAAAATAGATGGATCCTATGGTCTGAGACTTGCCAACGCACCGCCGGAGCTACAACTCCGGTCTTCTTCTCCGGTGGACCTCACCGAACTGGTCCACCCTCAACCATCACCAAAATGAAAAAGGAGGGCATGAATTTAAAGTAAAAATGCTCAGGAGCTCGAATCTGGCCTCAATTTCATCTAACTCCAAGTATATTGAAAGATACAAGGAGTTGAATTTTGAGGATCATGATCTGAGTTGCTTCGATTTGACCTCAAAGCAACTCAATCTTCTTACCTACATTGGTAGGACTTCAGACAACCAAAAATCAAGAAGAATTATGGAGAATTTAGTGAGAATCAGAGAGATGAAAAATTGAGAAAATCACCTTCACTGCAGGTTCAGATGGCCACGATCTTGCTCTCAATTGTGCTTGGTCTTGCTCTGGATGCTTGATGGAGTGGAAATGAATCAAGAAAGAAGCAGGACTCTTGGAGTTTTGAATCTCAAAACAATGGAGATTCAAGCTCGATTTCCAATGGAAATCCTCAAGGTTATCCTCTGAATGAAGGTGTTTAGGGCTAGGGATTCATAGCTGGCGCGCAAGGGTCTCCAATTCTGAGTGAAAGAGCTTATATTTATAGCCAAGGCATTGTTATTTGCACACTTGTTTCAAACTTTCAAAAATAGCAATTTCACTTTGCATGGATGCATGGGCGTGGGATAGGCCCATGTAATGATTTATTCAGGTCCAAAATCATGTGTAAGCATTGTTGAAGTCATGTTAACAAGCCATGCATTTGTGTATGGAAGATGGAAGTTCAATTATTCCAAATGGTGATCCAACTTTAAGCCATACGCAAGTCACTCATACCTTGTCCAAATGGGATGAAATTGGACTTTTTAGAAAGGTTAGATCAAGAGGAACAACTTTAATGTTGAATACTTTTTCATTTGAAGCTTGAATCATAATGAATTTTGAGGTGGAAGTTTGGGAAATCAAATTTATCAAAAACATTTCTAAGTATCAAGCCATATGTTCACTTCTTCCACCTTGTGTACTTTTTCCATGGACTTCAAATGAGAAACGTTACTTCATCAAAGTTGTAAAACTCTCAAATTCCTTTAAATTGGTCATAAATTTGACCTAATTTGGATTTAGCATGAAGGAGTTATGCATTTTAGAAGTTGAGGAAAATCACTTGTTCAATTGTATTGGCCCAAAATGACCTATAATGTATCCTCATATCACATGCATTTAAAATTTGAATTTTCTCTTACTCCAAACATAAAAGTTGAAGTAGACATCTTTAATTTGGTCATGAAACTTGAATGACTTTTATTTCATAAAAATTGAGAAAGTTATGGTTTTGGGAAGTTGACCTTCAAATTAGGGTTTAGACAAATTGACCTATAATCTTTCACTATAAAAATGACTTTCCAAGAAAAATTAGCTCTAAACTTCAACATGAAAGTTGTTTGGAATGTCATTTAGAGTAACGTTGATCTTGGAATCATTTTCATATGATAAAAATGATAGGAGATAGGGTCTAGGGAACCCCAGTTTTGATTAGTTGAATTCCTCTGGTCAAACACCATGAACCAACTTGCTAGCTTGACATTCTATTGACTTTTGGGACTCATGGAGAATCATATATTCATAAGATAATGAAATGTGAAATATCCTCTTGAAATATTTGATCAATTTGTGAAGAAACTTGTTGAAGAAGTGACACAAGATACCTAGATGAATTAGGGTTTCCAAGGCAAATCAACTTCAAACTCTTGATGATTTCTTGATCAAAATAACATGTGAAGATCATGGGAATCCATATATGATACTTAGAGCCATAGTAGACCATTTCTTGATTGAGCTCCTTGTATTGAGGGTCTTAAACCCTAGATGTGAACTTGATAGAGCATAGGTGAGCATGTGCACTACCTATAAAAGAGCTAAACTATAAATTGACATATTTTTGGTATTTTGGTTAGTAAATAATGAAAAACAAAGTATGATACAATCAAAAGTTCTTGGTGATCTCTCCCAATGCAAACCCAATGAATGAGGGGTAAGGAGGATGCCAAGGTGTGATCCTAATGCTAATGCATATGATGAGAATAACATGAGGGATCTTAGGGTCAAAATTGGGGTCTTACAATAACATTATTTACTTTTTTTTGTAGTTTATACATAATCTAATCCCTTCGTTTTTCTTCTTAACCAACAAGATAAGAGCACCCTAAGGTGAGACACTCAGTCTAAAAAGACACTTTGTTATACAGTCTTCTAATTGACCCTTAAGTTATATCAATTATAAGGGTGACATTCTATAAGAGGAAGTTGAAGTTGGTTTAGCTCAAGTAATAAAGTTTATGGAAAACTTATTCTCTACTTTTATTGGTAGTGACAAGACAATATGTCATCATGGAAAACATAAACAACTCATTGACAATAGAAGTCCTACTGAAATTTGTTGAAACAAGCAACCACGAGATTGGTAAAATAAAGGTTAATAAATTTTAGATGTGGAGAGTAAAAGAGGAGAATTGTGTGTGTGAGAGAGAGAGAATTGATGGTGAGATTTCATTAGATTGGGTGAAAATGCATCCAAAATACTTATATATGAGATGCAAAACAATTGGGACTTCAAATGACCAAATACAATAGCAGAAAATACAAAAAATTGTATCTGTAACCGGTTACACCAAAACATGTAACTGGTTACACCTAACACTAAATAAAACATAAATAAATAAAGCTTCAGTGGTAGAAGGTTACACCATTCTGGTCAACCAGTTAACCCTTCGAAAATCAAACTTTTCTGCTACTGGAATGCACATCATACGTTGCTGCAACCGGTTACTGCCCGTGGTAACTGATTACAACACTTGAATTACTCTTCAAACTTTAACACACCACCTTAATTCGAGTGTTGTAAGTCTACCATGCCCATTCTCATCTTCAACCTCTTGAATACATCATTTGTGACTCCCTCCCTTAGTCAACAAATCAACAACTTGGTTCTCACTTCTGCAATATCCCAATCATAACATTCCTTCACTAACAAGTTCCCTCAAATAGTGAAATCTCATATCAATGTGCTTTCTCCTCCCATGTGCAATTGGGTTCTTAGCAAGATTAATCGCGGAAACATTGTCAACTAAGAGTGTGACAACCTCACCCTCACTACTACCCAACTCCTCCAATAGATTCATAAGCCATACGGATTGACACGCACATAACGAAGAGAAAATGTACTCGGCCTCACAAGATAAGAGTGCGATCAGTTACCATTTATTTTAGTTTCAATATCATTTGAATGTCAAAAGCAGGTGAATTACTAAGAGTTTGGGGAGTAGTTTAAGAGATTTCTGTAGAGTTTTACAAAAGTTTGATTTGATAGTGTTTCGATAATTCTGAGTTATTTTCTACGCTTGAGGTAGTGTTTGATTTTTTTATAGGGCCAAAAGATCAATAGAAGATGGATTAGATAAGAAACCGGATGACAAACGCATGAGCAAGAGAAAAAAGGGAGAAAAAAACATGTTTCCTGCCCATACGCGTATGAGGCCTCTCATACGCGTATGGCCACTCAGATCCACCCCCTGACATACACACATCATCAGGAGGGGATGAAAAACACGTCTATACTCATACACATATGGGAAGGCCCATATGCGTAGGAGACGAGCCAAGTCAAGTTATCCTGTGCATTAGAAGCCTTACGCGTATGGCACTAGTTTGGCCATACGCCCTACCCTGTGCCATATGCGTATGAGTCAGCATGTAAAGAAGTCATACGCGTATAGGAGGAGGCCATACGCGTATGAGTGGCCTAGATCTGAAAAAAGTCGAAATTTATCTATTTTAGCTGAAAAACGTGAATTTCCAAGGGTAGAACAATTTTAGAGTATATAGGACGCGTTTTGAAGGCTGAAGCACTGGAGAATTCGTGGTGGATTAAGATTTTCATGAACTTTTGTGATTCAAGACCTATTTTCTTCCGTTAATTTTTAATGTCTACACTTTTTGATGTTTTCCTTTGTGATTATGAGTAGCTAAACCCCCTAATGCTAGGGGGTGTCCCTGATTCAGATTTATGATACAATTTTATATTTTTACCTTGTAATAACTTTGATTTAAGACATATGACTTATTTACAATTTGCGCTTAATGTTTTCTCTTTCGGAAAAATTGAGTCTGATCTGTGGTTAATATTTAGGTTTGACCGCCATTTTTAATGCTTAATTATGAATAATTCATAGTAGATATCACCTAGGCCTAGGGATACCCCGTGGAAACCGGAATATTCTTGATAAAAATAATGTTTAATTTCATTTGTAATTCACTATGGACATATAGATTAATTTTAATGATTAAAGGTTTTCTCACTAAGGACTTAGGAGTTAACACCCTTAAGAACCGGTAGTCAATGTTATTGAATCAAGTTGTTGCAAGGTTAATTTATTGTTGTTGATGAATTCAGTCATACACCTTTCCTAGCATGTTTACTCATAATATCTTTTAATCTGTTCAACTACAATCTTTACTTTCTTTTGCACTTTATTTTCTACTTTTAAAACCAACAATCCCAAACCCCAAAGTCTTTTGTTTAACTAAATTGAAACACAAACTCGGCATCATCAAGCAGTCCTTGAGATTGATACTTGGGAAAAATTCCCTTATTACTACATTGAAAGATTAGTACACTTGCTAATTTATCGATCAAGTTTTTGGTGTCATTACCAAGGACTGTCAAAGATAATAGAGTTTACAGTTTTATTTTTAGTTAAAATTTTGTTACTCTGCAACTAAAATTTTATTTTCGTTTTTATTATGATTGTATTTTATTTTATTTTTATTGCTTTTGGGTTATTGTTAATATTTATCTAATATTTGTATGCGAGGAAAACTCTCAAATGATTTTCCTTTTGACAAAGAACTAGAGAGGTTGTTGCACGCTTGGCTTAGGCAAGCAAAGCAAGCAAGGTTGGCTGATAAATAGGTGGATGACTTGGTTGAACCAGATACAAATTCTGACAGAGAAGTAGAAGAAGAGGTTATGGCCAAAGCTGCTGAAGAAATACTTCTTAGGGATTATGGTAGAGCAAATACCTTTGGTGGTTGTCTGACTATAGTGAACCAATCGGTGAATGTGGCAAATTTTCAGTTACACCCAACAACTATTCGACAACTTGAAAAGAGACCTTTCACAGGAAAAATAAATGAAGATGCAAATAAAAATTTAAAAAGGTTTCTTACTATGAGTATTACTTTGAAGATGGAGGGACGTTCTGAAGAAGCAAAAAAGTTGAGAATGTTTTCATTTACTTTAGCTGAAGATGCATAAGAATGGTTTTATTTGCTTCCTGTTGCAAGTATCACTAGTTGGGAAGAGATGGAAATGACTTTTCTTAATGAGTATTTTCTTGCTTCTGTTTTTCTGAGAAAAAGATATGATATTTTGAATTTTACACAAAAAGAGGGAGAATCATTAGGTGATGCATACAAGAGATTCAAAATATTATTGGTTGCTTGTCCTACTCACAACTTGGATCAGACTGAACAAATGAAAATGTTTGTTAATGGCCTCAGGTTGAAGACAAACCAACTTATTGATATAGTTGTTGGTGGCTCATCTAATTTTACTTATAGAAGCCATTGTTGTGAATGAGCACTTAGAGTTGTATGATAAGAGTATGAGTAAACCAGAAGGAAAGATTAATTTGAAATTGGCTACTCATAGTATAAAGATAGAAGACCATGT
Source organism: Lathyrus oleraceus (assembly GCF_024323335.1). Classification (NCBI taxonomy): domain Eukaryota; kingdom Viridiplantae; phylum Streptophyta; class Magnoliopsida; order Fabales; family Fabaceae; genus Lathyrus; species Lathyrus oleraceus. Next base: position 338,812,410 of record NC_066583.1, read on the forward strand.
TGTTGTAGAAGTTGAAAAAATACTCAAGGCAATGAATATAGGTACTCAACAAGTATCTCAAGTTTAACCTGTTCAAGCGGTGAGTTGTGAAATTTATGGAGGACCTCATTATGCCATGCATTGTGTTGTAATTGTGCAACAAATTAAAGAGGTTAATTTTCTGTAGCAGAACAACTCTTACTCTAATACTTATAATCCGGGTTGGAAAAATCATCCAAACTTCTCCTAAAAAGACCAGCAGGGTATTATTCAAAAGCAGGGTCCTATTCAGTATCAGAATCAACAGCAGTACCAACCTCAGCAAAACTATCAAGGTCAATTCCAACAACAATATCAGCAATAAGCTCCTAAGAAGGCAGATTGGAAATTAGCCATTGAAAAGATGGCCGTTAAAACTCCCAGTTTCAAAAAGAGACAAGAAACAATCAAAGGAACACTAAAACATCTATTAAAAGTCAAGAAGTTTAGATGGGTAAGATAGCACAACAAATAGCAGGTACTCGAGCACAAAGGTCTCTCCCAAGTGCAACAGTGACAAATCCAAGAGAATATAATAATGTGAGTGTTGTGACGCTTAGGAGTGGTAAGTCAACTAAAGGCCCTGAATAAAGATCAGGGGAAGAAGACCATCTTCTGGAAGTAGACCTAGAAATTAAAGAAAACCAGAAAGTTCCGAAAGCAGAAGTCACACAACGGGTGGTAGAGAAAGAAAAGCCAAAAGAGCCCAAGCCAGCCATCAAACCCCCTTATCCTAACAAAAATAAGAAGAAGGATCATCATGAAAAGAATTTTGAGAAGTTCTTAGAAATGTTTAAGAAGCTTGAAACCAATATCCCATTATCTGAGGCACTTAAGTAGATGCATATATATGCTAAATTCATGAAAGACATCATCTCTAAGAAATGCACCATTGACACTGAACCTATACTTTTGACTGGAACTTGTAGTGTTATTTGGCAAGGTATGAAGATTTCGGGAAAAAAAAGATATGAGTTCGATCACTATTCCATGCACAATTGGGGATAGAAAATTCAAGAAGGAATTAATTGATTAGGGAGCTAGTGTGAGCCTTATGCCCTTGTCCATCTATAGGAAGTTGGGAATAGGTTCAGTCCAGGATACCAGAACAACACTCCAGTTTACTAATCACTCAGTAAAAATACCTTACGGTGTAGTAGAAGATATGCTGGTAAAAATAGATAAGTTTGTGTTTCTTGTTGACTTTGTTATTCTTGAGATGCCTAAAGATGAAGAAATACCTCTAATTTTAGGAAGACCTTTCTTAGAAGCAAGGAGATGAATGATAGACATCAAGGAGGGAACCATGACCCTAAAGGTTTATGATGAAAAGCTAAAAATTAATGTTAGGAATGCTATAAAGTACAAAGATGATGAGGGAACAAGTAGGTAACTTGAGGTGCTAGACACAGTTGTACCCAATTTGTTAAGAGACAAAATCCTAAATTACCTTTGGAAAGAGTTCTCAGTTTATCAGCCCAAGAAATAGAGGAAAATAAGGATAAAAAAGAGAAAGAAGTGCTAACCATGTTGGAAGTACAACCTCAATGGGTGAGATCAAGACCACATCGGTGGGAGGATTTAAGAGTTCTATTGGAAGATGAGAACAAAAAGGAAGTTGAGACAGGTGTAGAATTGAAGCAGTTACCTAATAATCTGAAGTATATCTATCTAGATTCTGAGAAAAATTGTCCGGCAACAATAAGCTCTGGGCTCAAGGAACTTGACGAAAGGAGATTGATGCAGGTACTAAAGAGATACAAAAGTGATATGGGATGGACCATTGGAGATTTGAAAGGGATTATCCCCATAATATGCATGCATAAGATAATGATGAAGGATAATCATAAACCAGTTGTACAACCCCAAAGAAGACTAAACCCAGCAATGAAAGAGGTAGTGAGAAAGGAAGTGGTGAAACTGTTGGACACAGGTTTGATTTATCCGATTTCTGACAGCTCATGGGTAAGTCATGTGCATGTGGTTCCAAAAAATGGAGGAACAACAGTGATTCTAAATGACAAAAATGAGTTAATCCCCACTCGCACAATAACTGGTTGGAGAGTGTGTATTAATTACATGAGACTCAACACCGCAACAAGGAAAGATCATTTTACTCTCCTTTTTATGAAGGAGAAGAGTGATCCAAAACGCATCGGAATTTAAAAAAAAAATCCCCTTTAGTGACCCTTACGAATAAGCATGATCAGTGATAGAATCGCTACCTCTTGTGGCGATTGAAACCTTTGATGCAGATCTACGGAGCGATCACAAATGTTGAATGGTGACAATGCCTCTACTCAGTCCACACAAATGGATTCCTTCAATCTCAGTGCTAGCTACTACGAATGAAGGCTTTGAGTGAGAGAGAGATAGAGAGAGAGAGAGAGAGAGAGAGAGAGAGAGAGAGAGAGAGAGAGAGAGAGAGAGAGAGAGAGAGAGAGAGAGAGAAACGAAATTGCAACTACACAAATGCTTCTGCACAAGGGTTCTATTTATAGAACCACTTGTGTGGGATGCAAGCTAAAAAGTCCACTTAAGTGTATGTGGCCCATATCTTATAATATGCTAAAATTACTTAAGCGCGTGGTACCTTACCATATTTCGTATTCTACTTAAGTACACCGTACCTTACGATGTTCTACAATTCACTTAAATGCACCGTACCTTATGGTGTTCCTTAGTTACTCTATCTCTCATCAATCCGTCCTTTTGTGTGTGACCCTGTAGGTTTTCGCGGCATTGGCAATTATACTAAATCACATATTTAACATAATAAATAGTGAGCGGTATCTAGCAGCACATCACTGCTACCCAAGTCACGAAAATGTGATGTGATCTGACAAATCCTTTTGTGATAATACTTATGTGTACAATTACCCTTTTTCCCTTATGTCTATATTGAACACAATGCATAGACCATGTCATCCTTGTCCAATTCAATATTGGGCCTGTAGACATTTATCCTGTTACGCAGGATGGGCAAATTCCATCTAGGTCACTCATGTCCCTCAGCATGCTTCGTGGAGTACCCATCAACTGTCTTTACGGTCATCCAGTTATGGATAATGTTTGATCATCAATAAGGTACTCGACTCTACAACTAGGGTACATAGTGGTTTCAGGTCAAAGGGTGGTATACACCATTATCACCATGAGAATAACTTATGACACTTAGCATAACATTCTATATAGTATTCTCATAGCGGGTCAATCCAGTATAAATATTACTCTCAAGATTCATACTTATGTTTAAGACTTGATAACTCCTTATCCATAATCCATGAGATGTGATCATCAGTCTATATACATAATAGTCTTAATGCTTTAATGTTATCCCACTTCACAACAAAGCTCGACTACGGATACTTTAAGAATATTGTCCTTATGTTTAATGAGATCTCATGATTAAGTCACACTTGATACATTAAACGGACTAGCTATTCTAGGGACTTTATTAAACAAACATAATAAAGAAAAAACCTTTTATTATTAATAAATAGTTTGATACAAGTACCAAAAGTATTTGTCTCTAGGGCTTACACTAACATTTTATTGATCAGATGTTAGAGGGACTCGCCGGTCATGAATACTATTGTTTTCTGGATGAATATTCGGGGTATATTCAAATTGTTATTACCCTCTGAGGATCAAGAGAAGATAGCATTCACCTGCCCTTATGGTATTTTTGCATACAGAAGAATTCCATTTGGGTTGTGTAATGCACCTGCTACTTTTCAGAGATGTATGAAATCCATATTCGCTGGCATGCTCGAAAAGCACATGGAAGTGTTTATGGACGATTTTTTCTGTTTTTCGTTCTTTTTTTGATAACTGTTAGACTAATTTGTCTCTTGTTTTAGAAAGGTGCCAGCAAGCTAATTTGATCCTGAATTGGGAAAAAATGTCATTTTATGGTACAAGAAGGTATAATGTTGGGTCATAAAATTTTACACCAAGGAATAAAAGTTGATAAGGCCGAAATGTAGGCTATTACAACCCCACCCCCTGTTAATGAAAAGAGGATAAGGAGTTTCTTGGGACATGCAGGTTTTATCGCAGGTTTATAAGAGATTTTTCAATAATTGCTAAGCCACTGACTAATTTGTTGGTAAAAGACAAGCCTTTCACTTTTGATAAAGAGTGTAAGGTGGAACTTTAAACTTTGAAGAGAAATTTAGTTTCTGCACCAATAGTAATTGCCCCAGATTGGTCTCTACCTTTTGTGATCATGTGTGATGCTAGTGGCACTACAGTGGGGGCTTCGTTGGAACAAAGAAGAGAAAAATTGTTACATGTGATAGATTATGATATTCACGTTCTTAGTCATGCACATGTGAATTTTGAAACTATCAAAAAGGATTTGTTAGCAATTGTTTATGCCTTTAACAAATTCAGGTCTTATTTCTTAGGGTTCAAAGGAATTGTCTATACTGACCATGCTGCTTTAAAATATTTGGTTGCTAAGCAGGAATCGAAGCGACGACTCTTATGATGGATACTACTTCTTTAAGAGTTTGATCTTGAAATCAGGGATACAAAGGTGTGTGAGAACACTGTGGTGGATCACATATCCTGCATGTCCTCGATTGAGGAAACATAAGAGACACACCCTATTAAGGATGCCTTTGCTGATGAGCGCATCTTGGCCATAACGGGTGTTCCATGGTTTGCAGGCTTTGCGAACTATTTGGTAGATGAAGTTATACCTGATGATTTTGATTCTAACAAAAGGAAAAAGTTTGTTCATGATTTCAGGTTGTATCTGTGGGACGATCCATTCTTTTATAAAAGGGGGTAGACGGGTTGGTCCGAAGATGTGTTCCCAAAGGAGAGCAGAGGAAAATCCTCCAGGCTTGTCATGATTCAGAATATGGAGGACACTTTAGTAGAGATAGGACAACAACAAAAGTCCTCAAATCGGGATTGTATTGGCCTAATTTATTCAAAGATGCTCAATTCATTCTACGAGAATGTGATAGATTCCAACGGACGGGTAACATTTCAAAGAGGAATCGGATGCCCCCATAATGCTATGTTGGAGGTGGAACTGTTTGATGTATGGGGAATAGATTTTATGGGACCACTTCCATCCTCTTTCTGGAAGAATTATATTCTGGTGGCGGTTGATTATGTGTCTTAGTGGGTAGAAGTTGCAGCATTACCCATAAATGATGCTAAAGTTGTAGTGAAATTCCTGAAAACCAATATCTCTGCAAGATTTGGGGTTCCAAGAGCACTGATAAGTGATGAAGGTACACATTTTCTGAATCGACTCATGGAAAGCATGCTAAAAAATTATAATGTGAAGCACAAAATTGCCACCACTTACCTTCCTCAAACAAGTGGGCATGTGGAAGTTTCGAATAGACAAATCAAGCAAATTCTAGAGAAGACGGTGAATGCTTCAAGGAAAAATTAGGCAACAAAGTTTGATGATGCATTATGGGATTACAGAACAGCGTTCAAAACACTCATAGGTATGTAAACCTTTATCAACTAGTTTATGAAAAAACTTGTCATTTACCTCTAGAGTTGGAACACAAGGCGTTGTGGGCCACCAAATTTCAATTATGATATATCCAAAGTGGGGGATTCCCGAAATGTGCTTATGAGAATGCCAAAATGTGCTTATGAGAATGCCAAAATGTCTAAAGAACAAACAAAAATGTGCTTATGAGAATGCCTAATTCAATTATGATATATTCAATTAGGAATTGTGCTTATGAGAATGCCAAAATGTCTAAAGAACAAACAAAAATGGAATGATCGAACGATTAAAAAGAGGGGATTTTGGGAAGGACAGCTAGTTCTCTTGTTCCATTCCAGGTTAAAGTTGTTCCTTGGAAAGCTGGAGTCTAGATGGTCTGGTCTATTCACTGTACACAAAGTATACCCACATGGGGATGTTGAGTTGAAAAGTAACATGAATGAGGACACCTTCAAGGTTAATGTCCAATGGCTTAAACCTTATACCAAGGATAGGAAATTGGCCTGATGGAAGGTTCTCAACTCAGAGAACCATAAACTGGTAATTCGTCCAGCTCTGGACGTAAAAAAGCGCTTCTTGGGAGGTAACTTGTAATACCATAATTTTCACCCCTAATATCCCTTATCATTTGTATCATTTTCATAACATCAAGGTCATCAAATACTATCCTTGTGCTTGAATAACCCCACAAAAATACAAAAAAAATATGTCTTGCTTTGCTTTGTTTGCAAGTTAGAGTTTTGGCATCAAGAAGTTCAAGGGATGGATCAACCAAGGCTTTGTGTGATCATAAATATCTCAATTTGATCAAGAGTCTCCCTCTATCAACAATAAAAGTTTGCACTCACCTCAATTCAAGTTCATCAAGCCATAATTCATCTAGCACTCCAAATTAGGGTTGATGTTGACTCTTTGACCAAGCATGATCCTATGGTTTGAGGCACGATAAAAGGTCTTAAAATGTGTCCTCAAAACCCACTTATACAATTCAAATTACTCAATAAGTTAGGTTCATGAAAAAATGAAAGTGTTGAACACAACTGATGAAAAGTTAACAAATGCCTAAAGTCAAAGTTTGACTTTAAAGATTTTTTGGTCAACTATAGGATTTTCAAGTCAAGGATCATGAAAATATAATCAATTAAGTCATTTGATCAAGTTTAATCAATAAAATCAAGGTTACTTGCAAAAGGGGCAAAGATGGAGAATTGGAAAATTTTACCAAGTCCCTAAAAACCATGTTCAAGTATCCAACTTTCTAAGGCCATAACTTGTGATCCAAGCCACAATTTACTTTGCTCCAATGATCAGATTAAAGGCCTTGCTTCATACTTCAACTTTGTCCTAGGTGATGAAACCTCAAAAAATGCATGGATAAGGAGATATGGGGCCATGAAGTGGAGGATTCATTTGATTGTCAAGAGATAAAATACTTAGTGAAATTTCCAGCATGCTGACCTAATCAAGTAACCAACTTTATGCCAATTTTCACCAAGATCCCAACTAATTCAAGCAAAATTCTCAACATGAAAGTTGTATATCATGATTCCATCTTTCCAAAATTTCCAAGAGCAATAATTTCCCATGCTTTAGCTAAGAGAATCGAATTTGGGAAGGCAACATCATGAAATGGTTCATAGGTCGAGTTCCAAGCCAAGTTGCATTGCAAGTCCAAACAAATCCACAAGATCTCCAAATTACAGGTCCTTCTTGCTTCCAAATCTCACTCTAATCATAAGATTTCACACACTTTTGAGCCATTATCCAAGCAACTAAACCATTACACAATGAATCATTCCATTTTGGCATAAAGGTCACACTTCCATCTTTGAAAAGTGACTTTAATCCAACATTTAGTACCATTGAGCTCCCAAATGGATTTAGTTATGATACATACCAACTCTAAACCTCAAGTTAACTCTTATGCTTCAGAAAAGTAACACCAAACACTTCAATCACTTCATGCTTTTGCCATGCTTCCCACTTGGTGTTTTGTGCAAAACCTATCCAAGCAAGAAAACCAGTACAAGACACGATTATTTTGTGATATCTGAGGCTTCTCAGACCCTCAAGGATCACTATAAATAGAGGGAAATTCCTAAGATATCCATACACAAATCTTTCCAAGAAAAACTTCATTCTTGAGAGTTTTTCAACCTTAACCTCCATTTTCTCATTTGGCTCGTGCAATATGCAAACCAAGAGTTCCAATCATCTTCTGGGAACTCATGGGCATTAGAAGAGGCATCAAACAGTAGCTGAAAGTAGTGTTGAAGAGGCATTGGACCTTGCTCCAATAGGTATATTCTTGCACTTTGAAACTCATCATACATACATCATTTCATTTTGATTTCTGAAGCAAACATGTAACATTTATTGTGTTAAGATGGATCATTAGCTTACATGACATTTATATCATTGTTTATGTGAGTTCTGTTTGCATGAAACCTAGGGTTTCAGGTCTGGTTTTGGTCTTCGTGCATCTTTATCTTTGAGTGTTAGCTGAGACCCGTCGTACCATTTTGTTCCTTGCATCATTCTGAACAATTTTGATCTTTATTTCATAAAAAATGGTTGAGAAATGAGAGAGATATGATTGATGAAAGAATCTGAAAAAATGAAAGAGGAAGAATGAGCGAGCGAGCGAGAGAGAGAGAGAGAGAGAGAGAGAGAGAGAGAGATAGAGAGAGAGAGAGAGAGAGAGAGAGAGAGAGGAGCGCGAGGTTGAAGATGATGTTGAGGTGGCGTTGAAAAAGTCAAATGAAACGCGTTTATAATATATACAATTGTTTGTATTTTAACTAATAGATGTATCACAACCCTAGTGGTAGAAGCATGCACCTTAAGTCACTTGTAACCGAAATGTATGGGGTTCAAATCCCCCTCACCCCAACCTTTGGTTTTATTTTTTTTTATTTTTTAACCAAGTAGCGCATGGAACCCCAAGGATGTGGGTTTGAACCTGGCCAATGCAATGTGTGCTTTATTTCATCACTTGTTAAATTTTCATTTTTTTTCTTCACAACTTCAAAAATCCATAACTTCACGATCCCTTAACATTTTTGACCCATTCTTTTTGCCATGTATTCATGAGAATGTCTATTTTATGATGATACAAAAAATATTATTTCTTTCAGCACTTTTTGTTTGATAGAAAACATTAACCTTTTAAGTGTTCTTAAGACTCCTCTTTGATTCCTTTGGTTCATTTCTTGGTTGTTCTTAATGTTGAAAGATTGCATGATCATAGCACACTCTTTTGAGTGTTTATTGTTATTCTTAAAATATTTAAGCTTGATTATTTTCATACCATGCCTCAATTGATTCATCTTGAAAACATGTTTTTTTGAATGATTATTGTAGTGGGGTATTCGCTACCTTTAAATTTATTGTCGATGTTGGGTAATAACACTAGCCCATAGATGAGAAGTACAAATATAGCCTCAAAGGCATCCTCACTCATGGCCTTCCCATACATAGTAGCTTGAGCAATGAGGAAATCAGATGGGAGACCTTGAATTCCACCTTTGGTAGTCATATGAGCACCCATAATAGATTCATCTATATGCAACAAATCAACAATCTCTTGAGAAGTAGGGACTCTTTCCAAGCCACTGAACGACAACTAATCCAGAATAGGTATACCCATAAGATAGGCATACTCCTCAAGCGTAGGCAAAAGCTGGAAATCTGGAAAAGTGAAGCAACGGTACATGGGATCATAGAACTGAACCAACACACTCATCAGACCTTCATCCACCTGAGTAGCAAGAATAGATAGAAGCTTCCCATGACGAGCCTTGAACTGCAAGGGATCTAATACATAGGATGTCAAACTCCTTAACTCTTTCAAGTCGGGTTGTCTGTACTTCTTTGTATTCCTTCTTTGCTTATCCATGTCTAAAAATTTGCAAATAGACCTCTTAAGTTCCTTGAAAATTTTCTCATTGTTGATGATATGGATGTGTATGAATGCATGAATGCATGGATGCAACAATCACACTCAAGGATCAAGCAAATCACACCATACAAAGGTCATGGGATGGATCAAGTCATCCTTAATATCAATAATCCATTTTGGTGAATTATGGTTTTCACCTTATCAACACCCAAGTTCCATTGATATTAAGGATACACAAGAACGGATCAACCATGAATCAAGGGTTTGTTGCAAGTCACGAGCATGGAGTCTTGGTTAAGAACCACCCAAAGGGAGTGTACTATGGTTAAACCTGACAATCATGTTCTACAAGAGGTTCCCATAGTCATCATCCCATCTTTCGGATATTATCGGATAAACGACTACTCGTATTCCAAAAATATTCTCAAGAGAGACTCTTATGAGTGTAGTATCGCGTAACAATCGTATCAAATCTTACACTTGAACGACCTTCGCACTACGTCCTAAAATAGGCCAAGATGGGCTTGGTAAACTAAGGTCCTTGGCTTCTAAGGCATATATTGGAAAGAGTAATGCTTAACCACGACTACTCGTGTGATATTATTGATCCCAACATAACCTTCACCAAGTGAATGGGCTTGCAAGTCAACTTGCTAAGGAATAACTCCACACAAGTCAACAAGACTATGTCATTCTCCTATCATAAGTGCACTCGAGTTCGGGTATAGAACTCATCTCACAAGAGACCACCAAGCACACAAGAAATTGATATATCAAGCGATTCATACATTACAAACAATACAGTAATCCCAAATTTACACAAAAATATGTCACAAATAATATAAACATACAATACAACAAAGGTAAAAAGTAGGCAAAACCCACTAGGCAAATGTCCCCAGTGGAGTCGCCACTTTTCTGTAGCGGGGTATTCGTTACCTTTAGATTTATTGACTAAATCAAAAGTAAATCATACAATTCGAGTCGCCACCGCACTTCTATTTATCCAAAGGAAAGGTTAGAAAACGAACAAAAACCGAGAAGTTTTATCAAATCAAAAACTAATAAAAAAAGTCAGAGATCTGGGTAAGGGGGTTGGTTATGCAATGGGAAGGTTTTAAGCACCCAAAACATCCTTAGTACTCTAAGGGATCCCTTTTTACAAATGTTGTAAGGTAGGTTGGTATTTGTGAAAATATTTGTGCAAACATGATTGGGGAGATGAGAGAAGAATGTACAAGTTATTTACAATTTTGTGTTTGAATGGATGAACCCATTGCCTACGTACCATCTAAAAAAGGTAGGACCAAAACCTCGTAGTTCGGGGTAAAAATCTCAAAAAAAACAAGTTGGTGAATTGATTGGTCAAAAGCCTTAAGGTCTTTTGTTATCAAAGGGAGAAAACTCAACCTAAAAAACCAAAAATCCACCATGTGAGGAGAGCTTCAACATGCTAGTGAGGGGTTAACCCTATAATAAGCATGGAAGACTTATAGTCCATCACTAAGGATATAGGTGAGTATTATATCAACCTCTAGGATAACTCAAACATAATAGCTAATGTTTATGAAAAGCTTTGGCAAGAAGTGGCCATTGAAACCACAAAAACAATTGAGTGAGTTGTATTTACCAATGAAAAGTATTTACAAAGTAAGGTCAAAGTTGACTTAAGATTCAATTCAAAATAAGTGTTATGAAAAGAGTTTGAAAAATCAAAAGCATAATGCTTAGGTTTCTAATTTTTGAAAACAATGTTAATATTTGCACAAAAGTTTGGCTTGGGTTAGAGTGGAGAGAAGAAGAGAATGGCTAGGTCCTAAACATGCAAAGATGAAGGAAGAGAAATAAAACCACATGGAGTTCCCTTCTTGAGATCATAGTGATGATCCAAGTTGTTCCCTTTCCTTTGGAATTAGCAAGCAATAAGCAAATAACTCAAGCAATCAAGCACACAATCAAACAAGCTCCTAGGAATCTTCCAAGGGCTTTTGTATCTCTCACTTTGGATGCTCATGACAATGGTTCTTCTACTTGGCTCAAGTTTAGGATACCTAGCACACAAGAACACATAAATCAAAAAGTTTCATAATGCAATAGAAAGAATGGACAAGAGTGAGTTTAGAATTAGGTCCTTTCAATTCATCTTCAACATTAAGCATTCTAAAGGCATGAGGCCTAGTTGCTCTTTGACATTTTATAGCACTCTAAAGGCATGAGGCCTTGTTGCTCTTCAAACTCCATTAGAATAGGTAAGGTCCTAAAAAAACTAAGTCATTTGTCCATTTGCATTGGGTTCATACAATCAAAACAAAACAAACACAATAGTATATACATAATAATGTGCTCAAGTGAGCAAAAGGCGAATTGCATTAACATAAACATGAGCTCAAGTGAGAAAAGGGCAAAAGCAAATGAATTAATGTACAAGAATATTAAATTGCATAAAAGTAAATTGCAAGAATTAAATGCTTTAATTAAAAGTTAGTGGTTATTAGTTAATGTTAGTGTGCCATAAGGCAATTTAGCGCTATGTTAAGCAATCGTAAGTGGAATAATGTAGTAGTCACACCTATCTGAGGCCGGTCAATAAAAATATAGGCAACAAACACAAGTTAGAGACCATGACTAGTAAGCCAAGCTCCTATAACTTTCCATGCCAAAAGAAAAGAAGAATGATCTTGTATGGATTTAGGTTTTTTGCTTGACCAAGAAGCAACCTATCTCTAATGCAAAGTCATTCACTTGATCTTTGATCAAGATGAATTAGATTTGAATCAAAGAAGGTTAAGCCCCTCATATGTCAAGGCTAACCACCAATCATTAACTCATTGATCAAAAAGAAGAAAGAAGGAGAAGAAGAAGAATAAGAATGTACATAAATGGAATTCAAATGAAACAACCAACACACATTGATCAAACATGAATAGAATCAAAGTCAACCAATGGTAAACAGAAGCAAGATGAAGCTTAGAAGTCAAGAAACAAATAAAATATTTTTGGTATTTTTGAGAATTAAAATGATACTTGAATTAAAATAAACAAATAAAGGTCAAACTTCAAATCCATTTCAAATCAACTTTGAAAAAGTCCAAATGGATCATCCTAAGTTCAACAAGGTCAAACAAAGTTTGACAAAAAAATTCATCATTTTTGGAAACCAAAAACTGTTTTTAAACAATTAAAAATGAATAAAAAATAACATAATTGAACTAAAATCTCAAATCAATTAAGAAATTGATGAGAATATATTTCATAGATTCATCATCATTCAAAGATGTTAAGAAAATATTTTTGGCATTTTTGAATATTGGAAACTATTTTAAATGAATTAAAAATAAATAGAAAAGAGAAAATTCACAAAAAATATTAAATGGAAAAATAAAAAATATTAAAAATCATTTTCAGAAACTAGAATTAAAAAGGGAAATAATTTAATTGGTCCCATATTTTTTGGATTTAAAATGAAAGAGTTATGAATTTTTGAAATAAAAGGAAATAAAAGAAAATAAACTAAAATTCAGAAAATGTGAAAAAGCCTGGCACGTTGGCTCTGATTCATTAAATGATGTGGCACATCAGATGGCTGTAAAGCGCGCGCTCACCAAAGGCCTTGGTCAAATGAGAAACATAAAGCATTTAAAAAAGTCATAACATTGCATGGCTGTTGTAAGACCCCAATTTTGACCCTAAGATCCCTCATGGCATCATAACATTGCATTTGCATAGCCTCAAGGATCATGAGCATCTTGGTTCCCTTTGCCTTTGGGTGGGACTCTTTGTGATTGGTTTGAGATCACCAAGCATGCTTGAATTATACATCATTGTTTCTCTTACTTTTGTTTACTAAAAAAAAAAAACTAATAAATAAATAAAATATAACAAAAAAAAATTTTGGACTTAGGCCTCTCTCATTTGAGCCCACAGATCCACAAAAACCAGGTTATAAATTCAGAGTTTCAGTGAAATAAAAGGAGGCCATTCATATTATCCTGGCAGGAAAAAGAAAGTGAGAGAAGAGCTAACAGAGTTCAGAGCAACCTCCAGAGGCTGAAGGGAACTCATCGGCAAAGAACCAATTCCCTCTCGTATAAACCCTCAGATTGCTCTGCAAACCCAACGGTGCAATTCAATTTCATTCGATCTCTCCAATCAGGTTTGCTCTATATCCATCATCTTTATGCCTTCAATTTGAATTTTCTGAATATATGAGGTATTATGGGTGAATTTGATACCCTTTTGCTGCATGTGTTTGACAGGAGGTTTAGGCCTCCTACCCTTGGTTGCTTTTTGTGAGCTTTTTTGTGAATTTTAATGGCATGATTCATGTGGTTACATTTTGATTTGGGGGCAACTCTTGATTACCCTATCTTGTTTCTCTAACCTGTTTGTTGAGTTTTTTTTTGTGAGGGCTCACATGACTCTTGCAGAGATGGCCTGGTGTTCCACTTTATTTGTGGGATACCACCTGGAGGTTTATTCCGATTACCTGTGCTTAATGGCTTGAGATATTTGTTTGTGACTGCTTATTCCAAAGGATGGGAGCTACTTAGATCATCAATATGATCTCAAGAGGGGAACTCCTAATGTGGTTTTATTTTCTTTTCCCTTATCTCTTGTATGTTTAGGATTTTAACCCATTTTTTCCCCATTCTAACCCAAGCAAAAACTTTTTGTGCAAACAATAACTTTTGTTTTCAACATTAGAAACCTAAGCCTTATGCTTTTGATTTTCAAAACTTATTTTTCATAACACTTGTTCTGAATTGAACCTTTTAATCCACTTTAACCATATTTTTGTAAATACTTTTAATTGGTAAATATAACCCATTCAAATACTTTTTGTGGTTTCAATGGCCACCTTCTTAATCAGACCCTTTTTTTTATAACCATTAGTTATTAGGTTTGAGTTATCCTTGAGGTAGATATAATACTCACCTTTATCCTTAGTGATGGACAAGGAGTCTTCCATGCTTATTATAGGGTTAACCCCTCACTAGCATGTTGAAGCTATCCTCACATGGTGGATTTGTGGTTTTAGGTTGAGTTTTCTCCCTTTGATAATAAAAGACCTTAAGGTTTTTGGACCAATCAATTCACCAACTTTTTTTTGAATTTTTTTACCCCGAACTACGAGGTTTTGATCCTAATCTTTTTTTAAGATGGTACGTAGGCAATGGGTTCATCCATTCAAACACAAAATTTAAATAAATTTGTATATTCTTTTCTCATCCCTTCAATCATGTTTGCACAAATAAATTTTCACAAAAAAAAAACAACAACCTTACAACAAATGTGAAAAGGGCTCCCTAGGAGTACCTAGGATGCTTTGGGTGCCTAACACCTTCCCATTGCATAACCAACCCCCTTACCCAGATCTCTGACATTTTTACTAGTTTTTGATTCGATAAAACTTTTAGGTTTTTGTTCGCTTTCTAACCATTCCTTTGGATAAATAGAAGTACGGTGGCGACTCGACTTGTATGATTAACCTTGGATTTAGTCAATATCTCTAATGGTAACGAATACCCCGCTACAGAAAAATGGCGACTCTGTTGGGGACAAATAATTTGCCTAGTGGGTTTTGCCTACTTTTCATATTTGTTGTATTGTATTGTATATTTTTTTTGTGACATATATTTGTGCAATTTGGGATTACTGTATTGTATGTAATGATTGAATTGTTTGAATATTAATTCCTTGTATGCTTGGTGATCTTCGTGAGATGAGTTCTATACCCGAACTCGAGTGCACTTAGGATAGGAGAATGGCATAGTCTTGTCGACTTGTGTGGAGTTATTCCTTAGCAAGTTGACTTGCAAGTCCATTCACTTGGTGGAGGCCATGTTGGGATCAATAATGTCACACAAGTAAGTTGTGGTTAGACATTACTTTTTCCAATATAGACCTTAGAAGCTAAGGACCTTAGTTTACCAAACCCATCTTGGCCTATTCGTAGGATGTAGTGCGAAGGTCGTTCAAGTGTAAGATTTGATACGATTGTTACGCGATACTACACTCATAAGAGTCTCTCTTGAGAATATTTTTCGGAATACGAGTAGTCGTTTCTCCAATAATATCCGAAAGATGGGATGATGACTATGGGAACCTCTTGTAGAACATGTTTGGCAGGTTTAAACCCTAGTACACTCCCTTTTGGGTGGTTCTTAACCTAACTCCATGCTCGTGACTTACAACAAACCCTTGATTCATGGTTGATCCGTTCATGAATCCTTAATATCAATGGAACTTGGGTGTTGATAAGGTGTAAACCATAATCCACCAAAATGGATGATTGATATTAAGAATAACATGATTCATCCCATGACCTTTGTTTGGTGTGCTTTGCTTGATCCTTGAGTGTGATTGTTGCATTCATGCATTCATGCACCCATTTGCATTCATATCATAAATAATAAGAAAACTTTCAAGGAACTTAAGGGGGTTTATTTGCAAAATTTTCAGACATGGAAAGACAAAGAAGTACAGCTTCAGGCAACCAGACTTGAAAGAGTTAAGGAATTTGACATCTTATGTATTAGATCCTTTGGGTTTCAAGGCTCGTTTTGGGAAGCTTCTTCCTCTTCTGACTACTCAGGTGGATGAAGGATTGATGAGTGTATTGGTGCAGTTTTATGATCCCTTGTACCGTTGCTTCACGTTTCCGGATTTCTAGCTTTTGCCTACCCTTGAGGAGTATGCTTATCTTGTGGGTATACCTATTCTGGATTAGGTGCCGTTCAGTGGCTTGGAGAGTATTCCTACTTCACAAGAGATAGTTGACATGTTACACATAGATGAATCTCTGGTTGGTGCTCATATGACTACCAAAGGTGGAATTCAAGGTCTCCCTTCGGAGTTCCTCATTGCTCAAGCTACTATATATGGGAAGGCCATGAGTGAGGATGCCTTTGAAGCCATATTTGTACTTCTCATCTATGGATTGGTATTATTCCCCAACATCGACAAGTTTGTGGATGTGAACGCTATTAGGATTTTCTCTACTCTTAATCCCGTTCCGACTCTGTTAGGCGATACCTATTTCTCTTTGCATATGAGGAATGCAAAGGGTGGTGGCGTTATTCTATGTTGTTTGCCTCTGTTGTATAAGTGGTTTATTTCTCACTTACCGCAGACGGTCGCCTTCAAGGAGAATAAGGGATGTCTACGGTGGTCCACGAGACTCATGTCTCTCACTAATGATGATATCTCTTGGTATAACCGTGTGTATGATGGTGTGCAGATTATTGACTCTTGTGGCGAATTCTCCAATGTACCTCTTCTTGGTACATGTGGTGGTATTAACTACAATCCTGTTTTGGCACGTCGGCAGCTTGGGTTCCCCTTAAAGGATAAACCCAATAACATTCTGTTAGAGGGTGTATTCTTTCAGGATGGTAAAGATCCCCAAGGCTTGAAAGCTAGGATGGTCCGCGCTTGGCGCAAGATTCATAAGAAAGGAAGGAAAGAGTTGGGTCCTAAGAATTGCATCGCTTTGGAGCCTTACACTGTTTGGGTTAGGAAGAGGGCGTCTGAGTATCTCATGCCTTACGAGTATCCGAGACCTACACCTATGATTATGGATGGGCCTTCAACCCTTCCTAATCAAGGAGTAGAGGAGTTGAGAGATGAAGACCGTTCACGTGCCTGGATCCGTGAACGTGAAGAGTTGCTTCAGCAGATTAAGGAGAAGGATGCGTTGATTGAGTTTCTTGAGCATCAGGTTATTGATGACCCTGAGGATGTATGGACTTCTCTACTTCCTCAGTCTTCTAAGTTCTGGAAGAGGAAGTATGATCGACTCGCCAAAGAGAAAGCCGATATGGAGGCAACCTACGAGAGGGAGGTGAAGAGGCTTCGCGCATCTTATCTTCCTGTGTCCCGAGCTTTAGATGATTGTTTCTAGAGATCCATAAGACGGTTATTTTCCTTTTCTCTTGTATATGATTAACAACACTGCACTTCTTTTCCCTGATATTATTTGATGAGATATTTCCATATGTGATTAAATGCTTAATATTTCCAGAATTTGCAAATAAAACTCTAAAGTTCCTTTGAAATAAAAAACAAATCATATGCACAAACATTGCATGCATCATATGCATAAGCAGGTTTTGTTTCCGGTCCCTTTCCCTGTGGTCTAACTATGTGTCCTTCATTTATTTTGAAGACAAGCTGACTCACCGGTACTACACTAGAGCCAATATTTCAAGACCATGGATTCACGAAGCAGGCGCTGTGACATCCACCCTACACCAGAAATTGAAATTTGTGAAAAACAAGAAGCTGGTGGTGGTAGGGGGAGAAAGGTCTCTCCTGGTTAGCCATTTGTCTTCCTTCTCTTATATAGATGCTGAGGTTGAAATTGGAACTCCTTTCCAAGCTTTATCTATAGCTGAGCCTATTGAGAAGAGAACTCCTTCATTTGCTTCCTACAAAGATGCAAAGTTGGCCATTGAGCGTGGTGCAACCACTAGTTTAGGAAAAATGATTGAGTTAGAAGACAACGAGTCCCGGGCTGGCATAGGTTTTTCTTCTGGTACTTTCAACAAGCAAGGGGTTATTCAAGAGTGGAGGTTTTATCCACACTGGTCAGATGAGGAGGCTGCTGCCGTTTTAGAAGAAGATACAGAGGATTCTGGCAACTTCATCATCCCTAGAGGGGTCTGCAACAATTGGGTCGCTGTGGATATTCCAACAGTTGTCCATAAGTCAACGTAATGATCACTTTGTTTAAAAACCCTTCTCCCATGCCAAAAGGAGGAGTGATAACATGGTTGGCAACATAAATACAATGATATTTTCATTCAATAAATTCATGTTAAATGTTTGTTTTTCCCATTTATTTTCCCTTTTTGTTTTTGCATGAAATTGGTGATCACATAAAACCCTAAATAAGAATAAAATCAATTTTTTCATCTGCATAATGATTTTCCTTGTTTGAATTCTAAATCTTTTCATATCCAAAATCATTATGCAGGTTGATTTCTAAACCCATTGAACATAATGATCCAACACCATCTCCCATTTTTGAATTCCTTGTATTTGAGGCAGAGGAAGATGATGTTGAAGAGATTCCTGATGAGATTACCCGGCTACTTGAGCATGAAGAGAAGATCATTCATCCGCATCTTGAGAATCTGGAAACAGTCAACTTGGGGTATGAAGATTGTGTGCGAGAGGTAAAGATTGGGGCACTTCTGGAAGAATCTGTTAAGAAGGGGTTGATTAAGTTGCTACGAGAACATGTCGACGTCTTTGCTTGGTCGTATGAAGACATGCCTGGTCTAGATACTGATATTGTGTAAAATTTCCTACCTCTAAATCCTGAGTGCATGCCTGTAAAGCAGAAGCTCAGAAGAACTCATCGTGATATGGCAGTGAAGATCAAAGAGGAAGTTCAGAAGTAAATTGATGCGGGGTTCCTAGTGACTTCTATATATCCTCAATGGGTGGTCAATATTGTGCCCGTGCCTAAGAAAGATGGAAAAGTCCGGATGTGTGTGGACTATAATGACTTGAATAAAGCTAGTCCGAAAGATGATTTCCCTCTACCACACATTGATATGTTGGTAGACAATACAACTAAATTCAATGTCTTCTCGTTTATGGATGGATTTTCCGGATATAATCAGATTAAAATGGCATCCGAGGATATGGAGAAAACAACATTCATCACACCTTGGGGAACATTCTGTTATCGAGTGATGCCCTTCGGTTTGAAGAACGCCGGAGCCACGTATCAACGAGCTATGACTACCTTGTTTCATGATATGATGCACAAGGAGATTGAGGTATATGTTGATGATATGATTGCTAAGTCAAGATCGGAGGCTGTACTCCCTGTAGAGGTGGAGATCCCATCAATAAGAGTCTTGATGGAAGCCAAGTTGACTGATGCTGAATGGGTTCAGAGTCGTTATGACCAGCTGAATTTGATAGAGGAGAAGAGATTGATGGCTATGTGCCATGGTCAGTTATATCAGCAAAGAATGAAGAAAGCTTTTGATAAGAAGGTCAAGCCTCGTGTGTTCCGAGAAGGTGACCTTGTGCTCAAGAAAGTTTTGTCTTTCGCGCCCGATTCCAGGGGCCAGTGGACTCCGAACTATGAGGGTCTGTATGTTGTTAAGAGAGCCTTTTCAAGCGGTGCTTTGATACTTACAACTATGGATGGGGAGGATTTCACTCGTCCTGTGAATTCAGATGCAGTCAAGAAATACTTCGCCTAAAAAAAAACAATAAAGAAAAACTGAATAGCTCGCTAAGTTGAAAACCCGAAAGGGCGGCTTAGGCAAAAATGAGCGTCTCGGTGGATTGAAAACCCGAAAGGGCGGTCAAGGCAAAAGTTAGAGACACAAAAAATATATAATAATGATATATGTATCCCGCTAGATTGAGTACCTCATCCTGGGGCAATCTAGGCAAAAATTAGGGATTTGGCAAGTAACTGCATCCTGACAAGACTTTGTTCTACAACCGTCATCCGTCAGAGATCCTTGCTCATTATCAGCCAAAGCTTCAAATACATCGGATTCAGAATTGGTGGATAAATGGTCATTATGTTCAATGTAGCCCTTTTCCAATATTTATCACCAATTTCAAATTTGTAAAGATCTATGGAGTCTTGCCATTCGCAGACTACCATTCTATCAAATAAACTTGAGCCTTTTATCCAATTATTGGCACTCTTATCTGTTTCTATTCAACAAATGTTTTGCATGTTTTGATTAAGAAAATATCATTGTTTTAAACGATCAATTTTTTTTATAATTTGTTTTTAAACAAAGTGAACATTCACAATGACGAAAGGATACTTAGGAGATCCTCAGTGCTCTCCCAAGGGTGGTACGATCCCCAACAGGGTAAGATTTTTGTCCATATTCCTGGCATGACGGTATCTCCTCCCTCCGGAACCTTTTGTGGTTTGTCCTACCAAGTGGATTGCTTGTTGAGAGTCGCCTCTCTTCCCTTAAGTAGAGTAGCAATCTTTCTTCCTCAGCAGCTTGGATCTCTTTGGGCAAGAGCGGTATTTGGTGGTTGATCCCGATAAATCCTTTATCTCCTCGGATAGATTCCCCAGCAGAGTTGTTAGTGTGGTGGACCTTGTATGTGATAACTCTCGTCCCCAGCTAGAATGATTGATGATTCATCCCCTGCAGAGTTCTTTGCTTCCTGGTATCTCTGATCCCCAGCAGATTGGATACTCTCTGGTGAACTTGGCTTTCTCTCTTGAGATGTAGTACAGGGTAGTTAATTCCTGGACCTTGTTGTGTTAGATATGTCTGTTTGTCAGCATACATCGTACATAAACCACACATATTCATGCATAATTATAACATTCAGGTATTCATGTTACATTCTTTGCCATATATCGTTGTTTGTTGTCTCCTGCTATTTGGTGATATACTTCCCCAAGCAGACGTGTGTGTCTGATCTCTCCATATAGAGTCAGCTCCATAAGCAGAAAGCGTTTATCCTTTCTTCCATATTCCCCACCGGGTCATATCCTCGTGGATGTCAATTGTTTTTGTTCCTTCCCGACACATATATTGGGATGGTTTTCCCCATTGAGTTATATCCTCATCGGGACAAGTCTTGATTTGGTGTGCCTATCTAGTTTGATCCTAGATCGGTCTCTTGAGACTCTTTTCCTGTTTCCCCGTGGTAAATGAATAATCGCTCAATAATTAGTAATTATTATCCCGACGGAGTCTATGGTTCTCTACCCTCATACCGGTAGTTGTAAGTCATATTTTTGTGGTCTACTACCTAGTAACCGGTAGTTGTAAACCCCATTTTGTCCCCGTGCAGAGTTAAACCTTGATTGTTGTTCATCCTAACCGATGACGGGTACTCTCTTTTGTGGTTCTCTACCCTCATACCGGTAGATGTAATTCCCTCCTTGTTGGTTATCTTTATACAAAATTCGATATTGACATTCCTTAATTTTTTAGTACACCACCCAGTAACCGGTGATATATCTCTTGGATAATTGCTCTAATTACGCAATTTATCCCCAACGGGTCATCTCTCGTCTATCTTGTTGTTGTTAGTAACGATTGTTCCTCCCCTGATTGGTCATTATTATATACCTAGTTACGGTATCCCGATGCCTTTTCTTTTCGGTCGATTTATCCTTTATTAACCCAGTAATCGGTTGTGGATAATCGTCCATGCGAGTATATTATCTACGTTCTGACGGTAATAGATAGTATATCTCATGCACTCTTTGGTCGAAGCCTTTTGTTCTTCCCCAATTGAGTAAGATCCGTACCCCGTTTTCGGAGTCGAATGTCCATCCCATAATCGAGTTTGCTTTTTGCCCTCTTTTTGGATGATGAGTGTTTTGGGAATATTCCCCAATTCACGCCTTGATTGGTCATCATTATATACCTAGTTTCGGTATCCCGATGCCTTTTCTTTTCGGTCGATTTATCCTTTATTAACCCAGTAACCGGTTGTGGATAATCGTCCATGCGAGTATATTATCTACGTTCTGACGGTAATAGATAGTATATCTCATGCACTCTTTGGTCGAAGCTTTTGTTCTTCCCCAGTTGAGTAAGATCCGTACCCCCTTTACGGAGTCGAATATCCATCCTATCATCGAGTTTTCTTTTAGCCCTCTTTTGGATGATGAGTGTTTTGGGAATATTCCCCAATTCACGCCTTAGTTGGTCACCTATTATATGCCCAGTAACCGGTATCCCTGGTGTTCCCTCCTCTCTGCTCCCTATTATGACTTTTTATCCTCTGTGGAGTCAGATTTTCCTGAGTTGAGATATACCTTTTTAGGTCTTCCTCAGATGATTTGGTTGATTGATATCTCTCACCCTTATACCCGTCTTAGATATTCATTCTTCCCGAGCATGTTGTATCTCACCCTCATACCGACGATCAGATCACATGTCTCCTTGAGCTTATTACCCAGTAACCGATAATACCTCGTCCCGCTGCTTCCCCAGGAGTGTCCTTTTAGGCATCCCCAACGAAGTCCCTTGGTGGATTGTTTTCATCCGGATTTTTATCTGAAGTATCCGTTGTGGATAGTTTTTGCTGTATTGGCATATTCCCCAATACATGCACCTTTGAGTCAGCTCGGGTCTTGCCATTGGATATTTTCCCTTTGGAATTCTGTTCCCCAAGCGTTGAGTCGTGACCTGCTCACGCATTTTATTCCCTCTCCTATCCCCATAAGAGTCCCCAGAGTCTCTATTCCATTGAGTGTATTTCTCATATGGATTGTCAGTTTCTCCGGATGTCTTTTCTTCTTTGTGGACACATATCCCCACAGAGTTCGTACTATTTGCATACATACATCTGCATCATGAGGTCTCTTAGGGACCAATTGTCTCTTTGTTATTATTTAAGCCCATTCTACCTCGTCGAGACGAAGATTTTAACCTTCACTTCTCCGGCTAGAATGACCTTAAATAGGGGCATCTGTAAGACCCCAATTTTAACCCTAAGATCCCTCATGGCATCATAACATTGCATTTGCATAGCCTCAAGGATCATGAGCATCTTGGTTCCCTTTGCCTTTGGGTGGGACTCCTTGTGATTGGTTTGAGATCACCAAGCATGCTTGAATTATACATCATTGTTTCTCTTACTTTTGTTTACTAAAAAAAAAGAAAAAAAAATAAATAAATAAAATATAACAAAAAAAAAATTGGACTTGGGCCTCTCTCATTTGAGCCCACAGGTCCACAAAAACCAGGTTATAAATTCAGAGTTTCAGTGAAACAAAAGGAGCCCATTCCTATTACCCTGGCAGGAAAAAGAAAGTGAGAGAAGAGCTAACAGAGTTCAGAGCAACCTCCAGAGGCTGAAGGGAACTCATCGGCAAAGAACCAATTCCCTCTCGTATAAACCCTCAGATTGCTCTGCAAACCCAACGGTGCAATTCAATTTCATTCGATCTCTCCAATTAGGTTTGCCCTATATCCATCATCTTTATGCCTTCAATTTGAATTTTCTGAATATATGAGGTATTATGGGTGAATTTGATACCCTTTTGATGCATGTGTTTGACAGGAGGTTTAGGCCTCCTACCCTTGGTTGCTTTTTGTGAGCTTTTTTGTGAATTTTAATGGCATGATTCATGTGGTTACATTTTGATTTGGGGGCAACTCTTGATTACCCTATCTTGTTTCTCTAACCTGTTTGTTGAGTTTTTTTTTGTGAGGGCTCACATGACTCTTGCAGAGATGGTCTGGTGTTCCACTTTATTTGTGGGATACCACCTGGAGGTTTATTCCGATTACCTGTGCTTAATGGCTTGAGATATTTGTTTGTGACTGCTTATTCCAAAGGATGGGAGCTACTTGGATCATCAATATGATCTCAAGAGGGGAACTCCTAATGTGGTTTTATTTTCTTTTCCCTTATCTCTTGTATGTTTAGGAATTTAACCCTTTTTTTCCCCATTATAACCCAAGCCAAAACTTTTTGTGCAAACAATAACTTTTGTTTTCAACATTAGAAACCTAAGTCTTATGCTTTTGATTTTCAAAACTTATTTTTCATAACACTTGTTTTGAATTGAACCTTTTAATCCACTTTAACCATATTTTTGTAAATACTTTTAACTGGTAAATATAACCCATTCAAATACTTTTTGTGGTTTCAATGGCCACCTTCTTAATCAAACCCTTTTTTTATAACCATTAGCTATTAGGTTTGAATTATCCTTGAGGTAGATATAATACTCACCTTTATCCTTAGTGATGGACAATGAGTCTTCCATGCTTATTATAGGGTTAACCCCTCACTAGCATGTTGAAGCTATCCTCACATGGTGGATTTGTGGTTTTAGGTTGAGTTTTCTCCCTTTGATAACAAAGACCTTAAGGTTTTTGGACCAATCAATTCACCAACTTTTTTTTGAATTTTTTTACCCCGAACTACGAGGTTTTGATCCTAATCTTTTTTTAAGATGGTACGTAGGCAATGGGTTCATCCATTCAAACACAAAATGCAAATAAATTTGTATATTCTTTTCTCATCCCTTCAATCATGTTTGCATAAATAAAGTTTCACAAAAAAAAACAACAACCTTACAACAAATGTGAAAAGGGCTCCCTAGGAGTACCTAGGATGCTTTGGGTGCCTAACACCTTCCCATTGCATAACCAACCCCCTTACCTAGATCTCTGACATTTTTACTAGTTTTTGATTCGATAAAACTTTTAGGTTTTTGTTCACTTTCTAACCATTCCTTTGGATAAATAGAAGTGCAGTGGCGACTCGACTTGTATGATTTACCTTGGATTTAGTCAATATCTCTAATCGTAACGAATACCCCGCTACAGCTGTGATTTAATCTAGAAACAACATTCAATGGTCAAGATGCAATCTGGCGTGGGGGACGGTGGTGTACACCACCGTCTTCTCCAGCGAGCAAGCCAGCTCCGGCCAGAGTTGCAGGTTTAAAAAACCTCACCAAAACGCACAATCCTCATATCATTGGAAAGCTGGGGTGATGTACATCACCCCTGTGCCATTGTTTCTTCTCTAGACTCTCATAGAAAGAGAAATCTAAGATAGAAAATTATGGAGTTCAATCTGAGTTTGCTCAATTCATGAAATTAAATGCACAGATCAATTGCCTCTTATGAGAGGACTTCAGAGGAACCAACAAACACAAGAAATGAGCAAGATCCATGGAGATTCAAATGGAAAAAGTTTGAACAACAACCTTTGAAGTGCAGCTCTACAAGGCACGATCTCTTCCAATTCTCTGTTGTAGTATGATCTTGAGATGGAAATGAAGTTAGTCTAAGGAATTGGAGCTCAATAATCAACCAAGGAAGTCGAAAATTTGTCGCATCCACGAAAAACAACCGGCGGGAAAAGCAAAACACTTAGAGCCGCCACCGTGCGTTATTTATCCCAAAAGAGGGAAAGGAAACGCTCGAAGTAAACCTGGAAAGGAAATGGTCTTACGACCGGAGATTGCAAGGATCTGGAGTCGGTTACGCAAGGGGAAGGTATTAGCACCCCTCACGCCCGTCGTACTCGACGGGATCCACGCTCAGAAGGATAGAATAAGGTTGCTGAAACTGCTCAAAGAATGCACACACGCTGGAATAAAACACAGATGGAAAGAGAGGGGAACGGGCTCGCTAGGATATCGCATCCTATGCCTACGTATCTCATCTGGAATGAGAATCAGAGCTACCGTAGTTCGGCTAACGCACGCCAAACAAACCACAAACAGGAAACCGACTGCCAATCGCTGGACTTACGTCAGACTCCACACAAACAAACCACAAACAGGAAACCGACTGCCAATCGTTGGACTTACGTCAGACTCCACACAAACAAACCACAAACAGGAAACCGACTGCCAATCACTGGACTTACGTCAGACTCCACACAAACAAACCACAAACAGGAAACCGACTGCCAATCGTTGGACTTACGTCAGACTCCAGGAAAATAAAAGGTTAACCGGACGCTGAGTCGTCAAAAGCAACAAAAAAAGTTGAACAAACAAGCTAACAGGGAGTCTGGTACTCGAGCCTGCTAGCTGCCAAGCAAACACACACAAAAAGGAAAAGGGTGCCCGGAGAGATCTCGCACGATCTCCTGCCTACGTACCTCATCTGGTATGAGGATCAGGGCAACGTAGTTCCCCTGAACAGGGAAATAACTTCTATCCTAACCAGAGACTAGGGAGATAACAGACTACTAGGGAGACTATGACTCGAGCCTAGAAGTTGTCATGCAAATGATCCCTATATTGAAGTCTCTAACAAGAGTTTGACTCACACAGGCAGTGAGTCAACTCAAGTCTATCTCCACATACGTCAACTTCCTCAAAAGTTGATCATACAACTCCTACAGAAAGGAGATGAGAAGCTAAGCAGATAAACATTAAAAGCAAATAGCACACACTATACACAACCAAGGGGGCTCAAGCAAGGTTAGGCTTTAGTCAAGGGGTCATATCGACCTTGACAAACAAACCAACTGGAAATGGGTGTTTTGAGCTCTTAACCCTAACATTGAGAGTTAGGGTGAAGCAGATGAAATGGGAATGAGGGGTGTGCCTCATAGCTCTTATCCCTGGCCTGGGAGAGCTTTAATCAATAGAAAGTGTGGGAGTTCAGAATGAAGGAACTCTTCTCCACATGACTGACACTACAAGATTTTTGGTTTTTATTCAAAGTGCATCAACACATGGTGTGAGAAAGATGAATGACACAACAGAATAGCAGGGGATGGATTACACATCCCTTTTATCTTCCAATTGTCTCTTAAGAGGACTTAACCTGCTTGGCACAAAATTAAACAACCACAAACATTGCCTCTTAAGGAGGGCTTCAGACAGGTGCCTGCCAAAGTAACATGACAGGTCTTCCAGACTACATGAAGATCAAGGAATTATACCTAAGTGGTACGCCAACCACAGTAAAGCAAAGCAAAGTTCAAATGAACTTAAAGCAACTTAGGTACCTGTGGAAACAACTAAACCAATCAGTACAGAATTCAGACAAACAGACAACAGTCAATATCAAACAGGCAATCCCAATGTACAACAAATAAACCATAAGGCAAACTCAAATGAGTTATCATCATCCTACAAAACAGCAAATGTTAGCAATCAATAGCAAATATCAACATTCAAATGATGAAGCATCATCAACCATGGCATTTGGATGCTTAAACCTGAAATTCAAAGCTCACATGTAAGTAACAAACCACTAGGTCAAAGCCTAGGGTCAAAAGTGAAGAAAAAATTCAAAACAGGAGCTAAAATTCAACACAATGCAACTTCAAACACATATCAACATATCCTAAAAAGGATCACATCAAAATCATCAAGCAAGAGCATTTCATGATCAAAAGAAGTCAAAGACAATTTCAAAGCTCATATTTGGACACCATGAATGAAAATTTCAAATCAAAACAGGAATGATTCAAATAATTCTGGAAAAATTCATGAGCATTCAACACATCCAACATGATTAACATACAAAAAATCAGAAGCATCAAAGATCATTTGGCATGGAAATTAAATTGCACAAGTTGAACAATCAAAGGTGTGCCACAAACTATCACACCATGCAAACACATGCACAAAACATAAATGGTAAATGAGAAAAATACCAAACCAAGCCTGAAACATCCAACAATGTGTCTAGAATCAGCATGCAAAATTTGGTAGCAATTGGATCAATATCAAGCATTTCACAATAGAAAGAGTAAGGCAAGGTCACAAATGCACATATGATCAATCATTCTAACACAAACAGAAATCCAGCCATGCACAACTTCTGAAATTAACATCATAAAAAACTAGACATCCTAAGGATCAAGTAGCAAAAAACCAGGCATTTTTTGGAGCATTTTTCAATTTTATATGAATTTTTAAAGTTGACATAAAAAATGAATTCAAAATGGACATGTACATGGATAATAGGAGGGAAATGCATAAAACATGAAGCAATTTGAAAAAGTGCGTGCGGCCAGAATCGAACCATGTCTACATTCAAACTACGCGCGCTAAGGTGAAACGACACCGTTTCACTTGAAAACCCTAACACTGCCCAGATTGGACGCTAGTCCGTCGCTAGCATGCAAAAATCCGTCGCTAACATGAATCTTCATCTTCTTCATGATGAAGATGATAAATGTTCATGCACCAATTTCCAGATTTCCCAGAAATGTCCAGAATTCAACAAAAATTATATCATTGGAACGGTTACATCATGAGGATCACAGATCAAACAATGTTTCATGTTAATTCATCATCAATCATGCAAAACGAAGCAAAATCATTTTAACATTCAAAACTTCAATCAACCATATCTCACTCAACTTTTAACCAAATCATGTGAAATTTAGCTCAGAATCATCAGCAAGAAGAGATCTACATGAATATACACATGGATTTGAGAATTATGAAGGTCCTCTTGAAGAGCAGGTTCTGATTTTGCACAATCCAGCACTTGTAATGGTTCCAATCAGTTCCAGAATGCTTGTAGAGATGATTGATGAAGAAAAGAATGCTTGAAAGGTGTTAGATCCAGCTCAAATCAGAATCTCCATGGCCAGGTTCTTGAACTTCAAGTGCTCGAAAATGGCCCCAAATCTTCAAACAATTGATGGATTCACACTCAATTACACTCACTGATCATGAATCTTCAACAAAACAAGGTGTTATATTTTGAAATTTGATTGTGAGAAATTTTTGGAGGGAGAGAAGAATGTGAGATCTAGATCCAGAATTTTGTGCAAATCTGTTATGATTAGGAATATATACTCTTCACTAATCACATACTAATCAACATTAGGCATGGCTTAGTTCAAATTAAACAAGATAAGGTGTTATGACCAAAACTTGAAAATTGGAGGGTGCATGGCTATTTCCACGTGAACAGTGCCATGTAGCTCATTATTTTCACTCAAAATCCATTTTCAAACACAATGGCAATGGTGGAAAGCTCTCATGATGCATCAAATTTAAATTTCCAATTTTCCCTCCAAAATTGACTTGGATATGCAAATGATCATGTGATAACATTTCATGCAATGTGATGAGGTATTTGGAAAATTCATGACATGAGAAACATTTTGCAAAAAGAACCACCAAATTTGGAGTTTTGGTTCAAAAGATATGGCCATTTGAAGTTTCAAGCACACTTTACAATGATTGGACCATATCTCCTCAACCATTCATCATAAATTCATGATCTTGGACTTTTTGGAAATGGGAGAGAGAGATCTTCAACTTTCATGTTGCGCAAAAATTTATTTGAAGCTTATTTGATGATGTAAGATCAAGTTGAATTTGAATCAAAAACTTTCCATTTTTGGAAACTTTCAATTACAGGTCACTTTCCATTTTTGGCAACTTTTGATCTGACCTCAAATTCTTCAAGATATGCATTTGTAATGACCAATAAGCCTCTTTTGAACATGAATGAGATGTTGAAACTCATTTCTCCACTTCCAAGCCCTCAGTTGACTTGCAGTTGACTTTTATGGTTGATAGATGATTTTGAGCCTCAACCACTTGATGAAATGGCTCCAAAATGAAACCCTAGCTTGTACAAGCTCAACATAATAATCATATGATCCTCATCTAAGCAAATAAACCCCATCTCCTTGAGAAACCCTGACTGGTAGAATGCCACTAATTAGGGTTGACCAGAGGTCAAAACCCTAATCCCAAAGAATTTGAGCATGAATTCGGAAGCCTTTGATAAGGACATAACCATGATGATGATGATGTACCCTTTCCAATAAGATAATTCTCAACCTCCTTGAGGAACCAATAAAACCCTAATTGAAGCACAAACCCTCAGATGGCTAGTGATCAATCCATGAGACCCTCAGGCATGAATCTCTTAACCTCTCTATCTTTTGAGAAAGACTTTAGAGGATGACTTGTTTGTTTCACATGATATGCAATATGCAATGACTAATGTCCTACAAAATGAAATGCAATATGCTAAGCTAGTCCCAAGAGAGGAGGGCAAATTTTGAGGTGTTACAAAATTGAATTGAAAAATTGAAGAAGAAAACTCAAAATTCCTTTAATGGAGGTTAGGATTTCAATTCTGCAGAGTATTAGGCGCCTTAAGATTGGAAATGAATGAAGCCAAGCATCTCTATTTATAGCACAAGGTGATGCAAATCATGGAAAATTCGTGTGCATGTGGAATGAGGGCCTCCATGCATGGGCCTGTACAGGCGCATGGGAGGCCCAAATGCAATTGGTTTAGCATGCTGAAGTCACATAGATCAGGTTTGGACGTGTACATGGAATTGCAATGGAGTGTGCACTAAGTTTCAACATGTTATGCATAAATGAACATAAATCTTCTCCTCTTCGAAAATGCATTTTGCCAAATTGAAACATGGTCATGTGGGTAATGGTTGGAAAGGTCTTGACATGAGGAACAATTGTTATGTTGAACAAAAATCCATTTGGGATTGGGAAATTTATGAAAACTGATCATGAAGTTCAAGGTGCAAAACATGTGTATGTGAATTTTGCCAAAATGGAACAACTTCAAGTCCTTTTGTTTCAATGATGTAAGCTCTAAATGACAAAACCTCCAACATCAAAGTTGTAGATATTTTCAATAAAATCAATTTGGAATTACATTTTTCATCATTTGGATTTTTGATGAGAAAGTTATGGGCACTTGAAGTTGGACTTTTTCACATTTCAATGGCTTTGGTCCAAAGTGACCTATAATGTTTTGTATTATCCCATGTGTTTCTTTTAGGATTATGAAGTTTTGTTAAACATAAAAAATTAAGTAGACATCTTAAAATTTCCAATGCATTTGATACCACATCAAAATAATGAAAAATGAAGGAGTTAGGTTCTTGGGAAGTTGACCTAAAATTAGGGTTTCAGTCAAAATGACCTATAATGTTTTGAAATGGATGATGACCTTACAAGATTCAAATAAATTTTTGATGAACATTAAAGTTGTTCATATGGTTCTTAAGAACATTTTTTATCTTGGGTTCATCATCATTTGACAAACACATCAAAATTTAGGTCTAAGTGTATTTCAAACTAGTCAGATGAATTGACTGATCAACTTCTCAAGTCCAAACTTCAAATCTTGATGAATTGATGATTGAGGACACTCATATAAGCTCAAATATGCATGAAATGATGAATTAAAGAACTTACCTTGATTGTATTTGATCATGGGTTGAGGTTGCTTCATGAGTAAGGCACAGTTAATGCACAGTTGAATTAGGGTTTCCTTGGGAAACAATCCTCAAGCCCCTTGGTTCATCTTGATCAAATTGACAAATTGAGATACTTGGGAGGCATATATGATGATTGAGAGATTTGGGAACCATTGTCATATGAAATGGCTCCAAAATGAAACCCTAGCTTGTACAAGCTCAACATAATAATCATATGATCCTCATCCAAGAAAATAAACCCCATCTCCTTGAGAAACCCTGACTGGTAGAATGCCACTGATTAGGGTTGACCAGAGGTCAAAACCCTAATCCCAAAGAATCTGAGCATGAATTCTGAAGCCTTTGATAAGGACATAACCATGATGATGATGATGTACCCTTGCCAATAAGATAATGCTCAACCTCCTTGAGGAACCAATAAAACCCTAATTGAAGCACAAACCCTCAGATGGCTAGTGATCAATCCATGAGACCCTCAGGCATGAATCTCTTAACCTCTCTATCTTCTGAGAAAGACTTTAGAGGATGACTTGTTTGTTTCACATGATATGCAATATGCAATGACTAATGTCCTACAAAATGAAATGCAATATGCTAAGCTAGTCCCAAGAGAGGAGGGCAAATTTTGAGGTGTTACAGCTGCCCCTATTCAATCCACTGTGAACATGTTGATATGAATAGCCTCGGCTTTCAGATGACCAGGGTGAAGAGTGATTGAATACCAAGAACAGACGAACAATTTGCACTCCGATGGGAAATAATTAACAATGCATGTCAGAATCGGCAAAGAAGTGATCTGGAAAGAAAAATCCGTCTGGTACGGAGACAGTCGGCCTGAACACCGAAACAGAATGTTGACCTGGATACCAAAATAAATGGTAACACAGGAATAACCATGGCCTGAACGCCGCTCGTCAGTCTGAATACTGAATATCGGAATATGAGAGTATTAATGTCGGTCTGAACACCGCGAGATTGGCCTGAATGCCCGAAAATCTGGCCTTAATGCCATTTCAGTCTGGATACCACTTCGGTATGGATACCGGGAGATTGGCCTGGATGCCACAAGTACTTCAACCTGATCGTCGGAAACTTCTTCGATCTGAAAATCGGAAAATCTGGTCTGAATACCCACCTCGGCCTGAACACCGGAAACCTAGCCTGAATGCCGCAAGCTGCATCGATCTGAACTTCGGAAGCTTCTTCGATCTGAACATCGGAAAATCTGGTCTGAATACCCACCTCGGCCTGAACACCGGAAACCTGGCCTGAATGCCGCAAGCTGCATCGATCTGAACTTCGGAAGCTTCTTCGATCTGAACATCGGAAAATCTGGTCTGAATACCCACCTTGCCCTGAACACCGGAAACCTGGCCTGAATGCCGCAAGCTACATCGATCTGAACTTCGAAAGCTTCTTCGATCTGAACATCAGAAAATCTGGTCTGAATACCCACCTCGGCCTGAACACCGGAAACCTGGCTTGAATGCCCACCTCGGCCTGAACACCGGAAGCCTGGCCTGAATGCCGCAACGGTCTGAATACCCGAAAAACTTGTCATACCTGTCAGCATCGGCAGAAATAAGGGACAATGATAAATGAGGCGGCACGCGTGCCAACGACCCATGCTGGGGATAACAAGCCATGAGCATGTTATCCTCTATTCAACCCTAGCAAACGAACAATTTGCACTCAGCTGGGGATTATTCTCTTTTTACTTTTCTTTTCGGACACCGAAACTTCTCTGATTTTTATTTCCATCTCCGCCCGACAGAAACTCTTCTTCCAATATCGCACTACTGGGGAGTACTATCGATTCAACGTCATGATGCCAAACTCCTCAGAGTAACATCTTCACCGTCTGGCGAAACCAATCCTCTCAAACAGTAGCCACGACTCTAGACTAGCTTATGCCTGCAATGCTTATGCATGATGATTTTGAGCGTAATGCTCCATAATCATGGAAATGCTACGCCATTAGCTATGCAATATTCTATGCTTATCTACATGATGAATGCATAAACAAGTATCCCCCTCAAGGGACTCTACTGGAGAGTTTGAAGCACTCTGCTGAGGAATTCGATACCACTCCGATCTCCATCCTGCTGGGGAATAGCACTGCCGTGTAGGAGAATTGCCATCCAAGGCGCAGCGGAATTTAAAATTTTCTCCATTTAGTGATCCTTACGAATGGGCATGATCAGTGATAGAATCGTTACCTCTTGTGGCGATTCAAACCTTTGGGGCAGATCTCTGATAATGATCAAAACCTTTGATACAGATCCACGGGGCGATCACGAACGTTGAACGATGACAACGTCTCTACTCAGTCCACACGAACGGATTCCTTCAATCGCAGTGCTAGCTGTTATGAATGAAGGCTTTGAGTGAGAGAGATACGAAATTCCAACTCTTCAGTTGTGTTGTCTGTCTCAGTGAGTTACTGGAGTGACAATGCTTCTACCCAAGGGGTTTTATTTATAGAACCACTTGTGTGGGCTTCAAGCGAAAAAGCCCACTTAAGTGTATTTTGGCCCATGTCTCATAATATGCCAAAATCACTTAAGTATTTGGTACCTTACCATATTTCGTATTCCACTTAAGTGCACCGTACCTTACGATGTTCCTTAATTATTCTATCTCTCATCAATCCGTCCTTTGTGTGTGACCCTATAGGTTTTCGCGGCATTGGCAATTATATTAAATCACGCATTTAACATAATAAACAGTGAGCGGTATCTAGCAACACATCACTGCTACCCAAGTCACGAAAATGTCATGTGATCTGACAAAACCTCCTGTGATAATAATTATGTGTATAATTACCCCTTTGCCCTTATGTCTATATTGAACACAAGGTATAGACTGTGTCACCCTTGTCCAGTTCAATATTGGGCCCATAGACATTTATCCTGTTACGCAGGATTGGCAAATTCCATCTAGGACACTCATGTCCCTCAGCATGCTTCGTGGAGTACTCATCAACTGTCTTTATGGTCATCCAGTTACGGATAACGTTGGATCAGTAATAAAGCACTCAACTCTACATCTAGGATCCATAGTGGTTTCAGGTCGAAGAGTGGTATACACTATTATCACCATGAGAATAACTTATGAAACTTTGCATAACTTTCTATATAGTATTCTCATAGCGGGTCAATCCGGTATAAATATTACTCCTAATATTCATACCTATGTTTAAGACTTGATAACTCTTTATCCATGATCCATGAGAGGTGATCATCAGTCTACAAACATAATAGTCTTAATGCTTTAATGTTATCCCACTTCACATTAAAGCTCGACTACGGATACTTTAAGAACAGTGCCCTTATGTTTAATGTGTTCTCATGATTAAGTCACACTTAATACATTAAACGGACTATCTATTCTAGGGACTTTATTAATCAACCATAATAAAGAAAATGCCTTTAAACAATTCGATACAAGTACCAAAAGTATTGGCCTCTAGGGCTTACACCAACATGCCGTTGGGGAAAGGACCACCCTCACCGGGGATGAACTCCACTGAACCCGATCCACTTGGGGACTTCGCTGGGAAACAGCTACCAACGCACTCTGCGGGGAAAACAACAATCTTCGACTTGCTGGGGATGCAACAATCCCGACACTGCTTGGGAAAATAAGGAAAATCTGGCACAGAACACCCGTCGACTCGTCGAACCCTGGTATTCACCATTTAACTCCAGTGTCAGCTTTCCACTTTTGAGAGCTCCCAGACTCGTCTGGACTTTTCTGATTCATCACCTTGTATTCTCGACTTCTCCGTACTCCACGGAGATCGAACTCCCTGGATTCATACAAACTTTCCAGTCCTTCAGACTTTGAAGAGTCTTCTTGATTAACACTCAAGGATCGTTGTACGTCTTTTCGCCGTCTTTTCCATTCATCAATTCCTTTGTCCTTGATTGGACTCCACGGGGATCCTTTGTCAAAAAGGCTCCACATCACAACCTACAAGTGAGTGAAAATATCTAACAGCTCCTACAAAAGAGATTGTTAGATAAAAACGTGCCCCAGGCGTGCCAAGATTTCAACACCTAGGTCACTCAACCTTCCGAATAAGATTTCAGGCTTTCAATCTTATAAACATGCATTGGAATGGACCTGTATGTCTTAAAATGCAAAGATTCTTTATCAAAAATAACTGGATGTTTTTGCAATCAAAGCGGTAATGAAAACACAAACAAAATTATTTGACTGAATATGCATTTTATTGATTGAAAAAGGTGTGGCTCAAAACTGAGCAATACAAAGGAAGAAATTCCTGAAAGGAGGTAATTGCGCACAAAAGGAAAAATCTATCCTAATGACAATGTGAAACCGCGATCTCATCGAGTTCCAACTCGGTTACACCCAATATGTCCTCAAGACTCTCCGTGCTTTCTGCCTTCTGAACAAGACGCTTCCGACTGCTCCCTACCGGGGATTATCCATGTCATATCCACAACGTAAATGATCATGCCAGACGCAGTTGTTCGTTTCAATCCCTCTTTTGCCTGGACCGCCCTTTCGGGTTTTCAGTCCACCGGGATACCCTTTTTTGCCCAAGCCGCCCTTGTGGGGTTTTCGACTTGCCGGGTGTACAGTTTTTTCTTTTTATCCCTAATTTTTGCCTGAACCTTTTTTTCTTTTTTTCTCGGTTCGCCGGGATGCCCATTTTTTCCTGGACTATTTTCATTCTTTTGGTCCAGCGGGTCTCTTATACGAAGTATTTTTTAACTGCGTCCGCATTCACAGGGGATGGAAAATCCTCGCCATCCATGGTCGTCAACAACAAGGCTCCGCCAGAGAAAACCTTCTTGACCACGAATGGACCTTCATAGTTGGGTGTCCACTTGCCCCTACGATCGTTTTGAGGAGGAAGGATCCTTTTTAGCACCATATCGCCCACATGATATACCCGAGGTCGTACCTTTCGGTCAAAAGCACGCTTCATCCGCTGCTGGTACAACTGCCCATGACAAATGGCCGCCAGCCTTTTTTCTCAATTAGGCTCAACTCTTCGTACCGAGTCCTTATCCATTCAGCCTTTTTCCAATTTCATCCATCCGGACTCTCCATGATGAGATCTGGACCTCAACCGGCAGCACGGCTGCCATCCCATACGCAAGTGGGAAAAGCGTTGCCCCAGTAGACATAAGCACCAAAGATCGATACCCAGGATACCAGCTTCGTACTCAGCCACCATTGTTGGTGCATTCAAATGTTATTCGGGCAACACAAGGAATGTGGGATCCCTTCGGTATAACCAAAACAGCACCAACCCCGTTTCCATTCACGTTAACCACCCCATCAGACATCAGAATCCGTTCGGATTCAGGGTCAGACCCCTCCTCCGGGATCGGTTCCTCACAATCTTTCGATTTGAGAACCTCGATGTCCTCATCAGGGAACTCAAACATCATCGGTTGATAATCCTCCATGGGTTGCTGACGAGGTGATCAGACAATACACTCCCCTTGATTGCCTTCTGAGAGGTATACTGAATATCATATTCAATCAAAATCACTTGCCCTCTCGCAACCCGTTCGGTCAATGCTGGCTTTTCAAACATGTATTTGATCAGATCCGTCTTGGAAATCCACAAAGTGGTATGAACCAGCATATACTGTCTCAGTCGGCGAGCAGCCTATGCCAAAGTACATCAAGTTTTCTCGAGCAGTGAATGTATTGTTTCACAGTCGGTAAACTTTTTGCTAAGGTAAATTGCATGCTCTTTTCGACCAGACTCGTCATGCTGCCCTAGTACACACCTCATAGACTCCTCGAGGACTGTCAAGTATGGGGTTTACGGTCTCCCTCCACAGGAGGCATCAGAATCGGAGGCTCCCGCAACTTATTCTTTTATTTCTCAATGCCCCTTGGCAATTATTATTTCACCTGACCGTTTGATCTTTTTTTTTCTCAATAGCTTGAGTGCGTTCCCACGTGGCCGTTAGATGATATGTGAACCGTGAAATGAAGTTCAATCTATCTAAGAAACCACGAACCTCCTTCTCTGTCCTCGGTTCAGGCATTTCTCTTATTGCTTTTTTTTTATCATTCATTTTTTAGCAGGGTCAACCTTGATTCCTCTTTCACTTACAATAAGCCCTAGCAACTTACCGGACCGCACTCCGAAAGTGCACTTATTCGGATTCAACCTCAGTTTGAATTGTCTTAACTGGTCCACTCAGCTTGGCCAGATCTACCAGATGCCCCTCTTCTGTTTGGGACTTTGCTATCATGTCATCAACATAGCATTCAATTTCATGATGAATCATATCATGAAACAAAGTCGCCATAGCTCTTTGATGTGTGGCACCGGCGTTCTTGAGACAGAATGGCATCACCTGCTCTTGACACTCGCCTCGAAGGCGGAACCAACTTTCACTTCCTTTCCGACCTCGTCGGTGCCTGGATTAACAATCTCGACTCGTTCTTTACGCGGTTGAATCACCTTCTCCTCTTGTCTCAACAACCTGGCTAATCTTCCAGCAGATCACAATCTTCTTCGCCTTCTTCTTCGGCATGATAGATCGGATTATCGAAGTCATACAAAGGTGTAACCGAATTGTTATCAATGAGATCCGAAGCATACGAAAGTCGGAACGAAACCAATCAGAAGGAAGGAAAAACATTGCCATTTTTATTATTTTTAAACTGTAAAAATAAATGAAAAACAGGGAACACCGCTTTT
This sequence comes from Lathyrus oleraceus, assembly GCF_024323335.1. NCBI lineage: Eukaryota > Viridiplantae > Streptophyta > Magnoliopsida > Fabales > Fabaceae > Lathyrus > Lathyrus oleraceus. The sequence continues at coordinate 338,850,210 of NC_066583.1, forward strand.
ACTACAAAAACATCCATTTATTATTGATGCAAAATGTTGCAAAATGAAACACATGAGGTGACCCTTACAATGGACCATTATGTTTCGGGCAAAACGTATGGCTTTCATGCAAACAGAATTGAAAAACAGGAAATATTACTCTTCACGTAGAGTGACAGTGATGATCTTTTCGGCCTTCCAGTTCCCTGGTACGCACGGTTTTATCTACGAGTCAAGCTCATAGTCACTGTCAGTCTCTTCATCCACAGCCAATGGAGTCTTCAGTTGATCCCCATCCGTCACCCTGATTTTACCTTTATCCTCAAAATGACACCCACCATCATCTGACCACGCGCCGGCATGGTATTAGCATAAACATTTAGTGACAGTGTAAAATTGAGGGCTTTGGAATCCACCAAGTCTTGGACGGCATGCTTAAAAGCTTTACAACCCTCCACATTATGTCCTGGAGCGCCATAATGAAACTCACACTTGGCATTCTCATCATAGTTTACAGGCCTCTATCTGGTCTCAACGGAGCTAGCATCCTCAACTGTACCATCCCGAGATCCTTCAACTTCTTCAATAGAAGAGCATACGTCATGGGTGGCTTATCAAACTGACGATCAATCCCCTTTCCTCTCACTTGGTACCCAGCTCTCTGTGTTCTCTATTGAGGGGACTGATGCTGCCGTGGTACAGATTGATTACCAACAGGAATCGTTACCGCAGCAGTATGCTGGTAGTAATGATCCCCACCGTATCCTCTCTGGGCATGCACAACACTCGCGTCATCCTCCTTCTTACGCTGACCATTACCAAAGGGTTTCTTCGATCCAGACGACGAAGCATTTCCTGGTATTTTCCCCTTCTTCAGCCAGCTTTCAATCCTCCCCACCTTCTCGGCAGTTGCTTTCTGCTCCAAGGCGAACCCTTGCATGATGTTAATCAGCTCTCCCATCTTCTCTTTCAGCTCGAGAATGTCAGCGTTGGACGAATCCATCAGTCTGAGTTTGTTGCGTCTGGTAGGGTATCTGTGCGTGCAAGGAATAATTCTGTGTGAGCGAGCAATGATTCCTGAAACAATCAATCACATTAGAAATTGACGTCTGCAAAATAGAAGACAAGTTATTATGATTATGCATGAATGCAATGTCTATCCATATGAGGACCAATCTATCTTTCGATCCTGGTTTCATCGAGACAGATAATAATTTGGCGACAATATTCTGACATCAATCATCTGGTTTCTCCATACAAAGCAGGGAATAATGATTTAGCAAAGATATCACCCAACCATGTGTGTGCCGTGTGAGTGAAGCAAAGCGAATAAAGCTTGAAGATCAATCACTGAATGAAAATAACCATTGTATATCAAACGTGCACTATACGTGCGAGAATCATACATCAAGCTGATACAATCCAACAATACAATTCTCTAGAATCAGAAAGAAAATACAAGCAAGTGAATTCCGTCAACATGCCTGACGGTAATCCACATAAATGATAACAAAAGGCAACACTGAAGACGGTCCCACAGAGGGTTCTGCATCATCGACCATCCTGGTAAACTTCACAGCGAACCTAAGCTCAGTGTTCTCCTGCTGTAATCTCCCCACCTCCTTCTGGTGAATCTTCATCTGTCGGAAGTAATGATCCCTCTCAGCAAGATAATGATCTCTCTCAGTAATAATCTTCGCGTTCTCTTCTTCCTTAATCTTCAGTTTTACTTCCCACTCGGCGATAAGGATTCTGACTCTGGCATCTCTCTGATTCTTCACAAGGATTTGTCTCCTCTTCTCATCTTCGATGACCTTCGAAGCTCTAGCCAACCTCTCCTTGGTGATGTCGTGCTCTCTCGTGGATGACTCTAAAGCTTGGCTGACCTTGCCATAATAAGCGGTGTCTATCTCAAAGCGCTTCACCACAAGAGCATGCCTCTTATCCTGGTATTCCATTTTCCCTTTGATTTCCTGATTAGCCATCTGAATTCTAGCAACACTCATCTCCAACTCAATCTTCTCTGCCTGTAGCTGATCTCTGGCTTTCTTCATCTCAAGGAACTCTTCCATGCTGACAGAAGAACGTGGCCCCTCAATCAAAGGACACCAAGGATCACCCCCAGGAAATGGTAGATGTGTGAGCTCAATCCTCTTCCTAAGCCAATCATCAAATGGAGGAAGAGACCTGCTATTAACCTTACCAAAAGGAACCTTGCCCTTCCTCTGAATGTTGCGCCATGCTCCGGACACTTGCATCAACCGTGTCTGATTACCCTCAGTCGGGAAGTAGAAAGACTCCTGAATCTCACGCTCGAGAGGAGGAACCTCCATAGCAAACCCCATTTGCCTTCTAAGAAGCGTCGGGTTATAATTAATACAACCTTGAACTCCTATAAGAGGCACATTGGGAAGACTCCCACAACTGTAAATGAAGTCTCGTCCAGCCACACCATTGTGAGTCCAAGCTATGTCCTTAGCTCGCAAACCCATCAACCTGACTGACCATTTGACAGTAGGATCAAGAAAGACAAATACACCTCTGGAAGGCAAATACCCCATGAACTATTTGTACAACAGCTGAGCACAACATTTGATCAATCCCCCTCGTCGCTTCTCGTTCCGATTATGGACCGAGTAATAAACATCCCCAACCAGGGTAGGAATAGGATTCCTCTGAGCAAACAAACGGATGGCATTAATGTCCACAAAGTTCTTCTGGTTAGGGAACAAGATGATTCCATAAATGCTGACAGCAATCAAAGCACAGACAGCTTTCCAGTCACCCAAAACAGCATGCTCATTGGCTTTAGCCTCCAAGAAACTCAGATGAAAATCGGGTAACTTTCCCTTCTCTTTCAAACCCCCCTTAGTCACTTCTGGGCTCAAATAAAGAGCACGAGAGATCTCAGCAATATCAGGTTCTTCCCTAGTGACATAGAATGGAATCTGATCTCTAATCTGAATGCCCAGGATGCTGGCATAGTCTTCCATCAAAGGTCCCAATAAGTAATCCGGGAAAACGAAGCATCTCAAGCCTGGGTCATAAAACTGGAGAAAAGTGTGGATATCACTCCTATCTGTATGTGTAAGCCTGAAAACCAACTTCAGAATACCACCATAAGTCTCACGGAACATCCCCACACGGTCAGGTGTAATCAATGCTATCATATCCCTCAGCACACCAATCTCTGGGTCGAAGAAACTGTAGACAACATCGTCTTTCAAGCCGGGCCTCATGTCTGGAACAAAGAAGTCTCTCAACCAGGATCTCGATCAAGAATGTCCCCTGCATATGGATAAACATGAGTTAGATGCAGATAAATGCAAAATGTGAATGATGCTAATGTATGAATGCAATGCACTGTGCCATCCTCCAAGCCATCTGAACATCTGTACTAAAGCCCTGGTCTCTGAACTGATCACAACCATCTGAGGTACTGAGTAACCATAAATCCAACTCGGGAGTTCCGAAATAAATGGAACTGAAGGATACATCACCATCATCACCAGAAAGTCCTCTGAACCGATAACCACAAGATCCTCTGAACCAGCCCAGGGAATCCTGAAATAAACGGATCCCCACTGATAAATACCACGGACAGAACTCCGGCGTCTCAGAAATAAATACATAAATCCGACTTAGAACTCTGATCAATAACTGCACCATTAGTCACCATCAAAGTCACCATCAGAACATGCATCTGTAAGAATCAACCCTCCCCTCACAGGTGAATTCTAATCAGGTCATCCTAAGGCGGACAATGGTCTCGACAATCGGGCAAAGATACTCAACGGGTTTGCCCTTTCGGGTGTGCCGTTGCAGCTCTCTTAAGATCATCTAAACCATAGGTCCGGGAAAGAATGGTCACCGAAGTCAACAGCTCTAAAGGGATAACCCAACCAAAGTGGAATACTCCACCCAGAAGAGCTCACTCAGAAGAACCTCGTCCGGCTTGTGGTATGTCACGTTGCAACAACATGCTGATACAACATGTGAGGAGACGTAAGACCACGCTAATCCTAGGTGTATACTCGGGCCTGGGTTTTAGCCCCACTCAGAACACCCACCCCAAATCAGAGGAACCAAACCTGTACAGAAGACAGCACAATGATAGTATGATGCATGCAAATATTTATGCAAATATATACACAGTATAATAATCATAAATGCAATAAATAGAGCAATAAAAGCAACCAAAACTATCCTAGAGAGCGCTAGGAGTGACTCGCTTAGGGAAGATGGACCAGCAATAGGTCAACTTCTATATCCCCAGCAGAGTCGCCAGCTGTCGCATTCGTGAAAAACAACCGGCGGGAAAAGCAAAACAAACAGGGCCGCCACCGTGCGTTATTTATCCCAAAAGAGGGAAAGGAAACGCTCGAAGTACACCTGGAAAGGAAATGGTCTTACGACCGGAGATTGCAAGGATCAGGAGTCGGTTACGCAAGGGGAAGGTATTAGCACCCCTCACGTCCGTCGTACTCGACGGGATCCACGCTCAGAAGGATAGAATAAGGTTGCTGAAACTGCTCAAAGAATGCACACACGCAGGAATAAAACACAGATGGAAAGAGAGGGGAACGGGCTCGCTAGAATATCGCATCCTATGCCTACGTATCTCATCTGGAATGAGAATTAGAGCTACCGTAGTTCGGCTAACGCACGCCAAACAAAACACAAACAGGAAACCGACTGCCAATCGTTGGACTTACGTCAGACTCCACACAAACAAACCACAAACAGGAAACCGACTGCCAATCGCTGGACTTACGTCAGACTCCACACAAACAAACCACAAACAGGAAACCGACTGCCAATCGCTGGACTTACGTCAGACTCCACACAAACAAACCAGAAACAGGAAACCGACTGCCAATCGCTGGACTTACGTCAGACTCCAGGAAAACAAAAGGTTAACCGAACGCTGAGTCGTCAAAAGCAACAAAAAAGTTGAACAAACAAGCTAATAGGGAGTCTGGTACTCGAGCCTGCTATCTGCCAAGCAAACACACACAAAAAGGAAAAGGGTGCCCGGAGAGATCTCGCACGATCTCCTGCCTACGTACCTCATCTGGTATGAGGATCAAGGCAACGTAGTTCCCCTGAACAGGGAAAGAACTTCTATCCTAACCAGAGACTAGGTAGATAATAGACTACTAGGGAGACTATGACTCGAGCCTAGAAGTTGTCATGCAAATGATCCCTATATTGAAGTCTCTAACAAGAGTTTGACTCACACAGGCAGTGAGTCAACTCAAGTCTATCTCCACGTACGTCAACTTCCTCAAAAGTTTATCATACAACTCCTACAGAAAGGAGATGAGAAGTTAAGCAGATAAACATTAAAAGCAAATAGCACACACTATACACAACCAAGGGGGCTCAAGCAAGGTTAGGCTTTAGTCAAGGGGTCATATCGACCTTGACAAACAAACCAACTGGAAATGGGTGTTTTGAGCTCTTAACCCTAACATTGAGAGTTAGGGTGAAGCAGATGAAATGGGAATGAGGGGTGTGCCTCATAGCTCTTATCCCTGGCCTGGGAGAGCTTTAATCAATAGAAAGTGTGGGAGTTTAGAATGAAGGAACTCTTCTCCACATGACTGACACTACAAGATTTTTGGTTTTTATTCAAAGTGCATCAACACATGGTGTGAGAAAGATGAATGACACAACAGAATAGCAGGGGATGGATTACACATCCCTTTTATCTTCCAATTGTCTCTTAAGAGGACTTAACCTGCTTGGCACAAAATTAAACAACCACAAACATTGCCTCTTAAGGAGGGCTTCAGACAGGTGCCTGCCAAAGTAACATGACAGGTCTTCCAAACTACATGAAGATCAAGGAATTATACCTAAGTGGTACGCCAACCACAGCAAAGCAAAGCAAAGTTCAAATGAACTTAAAGCAACTTAGGTACATGTGGAAACAACTAAACCAATCAGTACAGAATTCAGACAAACAGACAACAGTCAATATCAAACAGGCAATCCCAATGTACAACAAATAAACCATAAGGCAAACTCAAATGAGTTATCATCATCCTACAAAACAGCAAATGTTAGCAATCAATAGCAAATATCAACATTCAAATGATGAAGCATCATCAACCATGGCATTTGGATGCTTAAACCTGAAATTCAAAGCTCACATGTAAGTAACAAACCATTAGGTCAAAGCCTAGGGTCAAAAGTGAAGAAAACATTCAAAACAGGAGCTGAAATTCAACACAATGCAACTTCAAACACATATCAACATATCCTAAAAAGGATCACATCAAAATCATCAAGCAAGAGCATTTCATGATCAAAAGAAGTCAAAGACAATTTCAAAGCTCATATTTGGACACCATGAATGAAAATTTCAAATCAAAACAGGAGTGATTCAAATAATTCTGGAAAAATTCATGAGCATTCAACACATCCAACATGATTAACATACAAAAAATCAGAAGCATCAAAGATCATTTGGCATGGAAATTAAATTGCACAAGTTGAACAATCAAAGGTGTGCCACAAACTGTCACACCATGCAAACACATGCACAAAACAGAAATGGTAAATGAGAAAAATACCAAACCAAGCCTAAAACATCCAACAATGTGTCTAGAATCAGCATGCAAAATTTGGTAGCACTTGGATCAATATCAAGCATTTCACAATAGAAAGAGTAAGGCAAGGTCACAAATGCACATATGATCAATCATTCTAACACAAACAGAAATCCAGCCATGCACAACTTCTAAAATTAACATCATAAAAAACTAGACATCCTAAGGATCAAGTAGCAAAAAACCAGGCATTTTTTGGAGCATTTTTCAATTTTATATGAATTTTTAAAGTTGACATAAAAAATGAAATCAAAATGGACATGTACATGGAAAATAGGAGGGAAATGCATAAAACATGAAGCAATTTGAAAAAGTGCGTGCGGCCAGAATCGAACCATGTCAACATTCAAACTGCGTGCGCTAAGGTGAAACGACACCGTTTCACCTGAAAACCCTAACACTGCCCAGATTGGACGCTAGTCCGTCGCTAGCATGCAAAAATCCGTCGCTAACATGAATCTTCATCTTCTTCATGATGAAGATGATGAATGTTCATGCACCAATTTCCAGATTTCCCAGAAATGTCCAGAATTCAACAAAAATTATATCATTGGAACGGTTACATCATGAGGATCACAGATCAAACAATGTTTCATGCTAATTCATCATCAATCATGCAAAACGAAGCAAAATCATTTTAACATTCAAAACTTCAATCAACCATATCTTACTCAATTTTTAACCAAATCATGTGAAATTTAGCTCAGAATCATCAGCAAGAAGAGATCTACATGCATATACACATGGATTTGAGAATTATGAAGGTCGAAAAACCTACCTCTTGAAGAGCAGGTTCTGATTTTGCACGATCCAGCACTTGTAATGGTTCCAATCAGTTCCAGAATGCTTGTAGAGATGATTGATGAAGAAAAGAATGCTTGAAAGGTGTTAGATCCAGCTCAAATCAGAATCTCCATGGCCAGGTTCTTGAACTTCAAGTGCTCGAAAATGGCTCCAAATCTTCAAACAATTGATGGATTCACACTCAATTACACTCACTGATCATGAATCTTCAACAAAACAAGGTGTTATGTTGAAGAATTTTGAAATTTGATTGTGAGAAATTTTTGGAGGGAGAGAAGAATGTGAGATCTAGATCCAGAATTTTGTGCAAATCTGTTATGATTAGGAATATATACTCTTCACTAATCACATACTAATTAACATTAGGCATGGCTTAGTTCAAATTAAATAAGAAAAGGTGTTATGACCAAAACTTGAAAATTGGAGGGTGCATGGCTATTTCCACGTGAACAGTGCCATGTAGCTCATTATTTTCACTCAAAATCCATTTTCAAACACAATGGCAATGGTGGAAAGCTCTCATGATGCATCAAATTTAAATTTCCAATTTTCCCTCCAAAATTGACTTGGATATGCAAATGATCATGTGATAACATTTCATGCAATGTGATGAGGTATTTGGAAAGTTCATGACATGAGAAACATTTTGCAAAAAGAACCACCAAATTTGGAGTTTTGGTTCAAAAGATATGGCCATTTGAAGTTTCAAGCACACTTTACAATGATAGGACCATATATCCTCAACCATTCATCATAAATTCATGATCTTGGACTTTTTGGAAATGGGAGAGAGAGGTCTTCAACTTTCATGTTGGGAAAAAATTCATTTGAAGCTTATTTGATGATGTAAGATCAAGTTGAATTTGAATCAAAAACTTTCCATTATTGGAAACTTTCAATTACAGGTCACTTTCCATTTTTGGCAACTTTTAATCTGACCTCAAATTCTTCAAGATATGCATTTGTAATGACCAATAAGCCTCTTTTGAACATGAATGAGATGTTGAAACTCATTTCTCCACTTCCAAGCCCTCAGTTGACTTGCAGTTGACTTTTATGGTTGATAGATGATTTTGAGCCTCAACCACTTGATGAAATGGCTCCAAAATGAAACCCTGGCTTGTACAAGCTCAACATAATAATCATATGATCCTCATCCAAGCAAATAAACCCCATCTCCTTGAGAAACCCTGACTGGTAAAATGCCACTGATTAGGGTTGACCAGAGGTCAAAACCCTAATCCCAAAGAATTTGAGCATGAATTCTGAAGCCTTTGATAAGGACATAACCATGATGATGATGATGTACCCTTACCAATAAGATAATTCTCAACCTCCTTGAGGAACCAATAAAACCCTAATTGAAGCACAAACCCTCAGATGGCTAGTGATCAATCCATGAGACCCTCAGGCATGAATCTCTTAACCTCTCTATCTTCTGAGAAAGACTTTAGAGGATGACTTGTTTGTTTCACATGATATGCAATATGCAATGACTAATGTCCTACAAAATGAAATGCAATATGCTAAGCTAGTCCCAAGAGAGGAGGGCAAATTTTGAGGTGTTACAAAATTGAATTGAAAAATTGAAGAAGAAAACTCAAAATTCCTTTAATGGAGGTTAGGATTTCAATTCTGCAAAGTATTAGGCGCCTTAAGATTGGAAATGAATGAAGCCAAGCATCTCTATTTATAGCACAAGGTGATGCAAATCATGGAAAATTCGTGTGCATGTGGAATGAGGGCCTCCATGCATGGGCCTGTACAGGCGCATGGGAGGCCCAAATGCAATTGGTTTAGCATGCTGAAGTCACATAGATCAGGTTTGGACGTGTACATGGCATTGCAATGGAGTGTTCACTAAGTTTCAACATGTTATGCATAAATGAACAAAAATCTTCTCCTCTTCGAAAATGCACTTTGCCAAATTGAAACATGGTCATGTGGGTAATGGTTGGAAAGGTCTTGACATGAGGAACAATTGTTATGTTGAACAAAAATCCATTTGGGATTGGGAAATTTATGAAAACTGATCATGAAGTTCAAGGTGCAAAACATGTGTATGTGAATTTTGCCAAAATGGAACAACTTCAAGCCCTTCTATTTCAATGATGTAAGCTCTAAATGACAAAACCTCCAACATCAAAGTTGTAGATATTTTCAATACAATCAATTTGGAATTACATTTTTCGTCATTTGGATTTTTGATGAGAAAGTTATGGGCACTTGAAGTTGGACTTTTTCATATTTCAATGGCTTTGGTCCAAAGTGACCTATAATGTTTTGTATTATCACATGTGTTTCTTTTAGGATTATGAAATTTTGTTAAACATAAAAAATTAAGTAGACATCTTAAAATTTCCAATACATTTGATACCACATCAAAATAATGAAAAATGAAGGAGTTAGGTTCTTGAGAAGTTGACCTAAAATTAGGGTTTCAGTCAAAATGACCTATAATGTTTTGAAATGGATGATGACCTTACAAGATTCAAATCAATTTTTGATGAACATTAAAGTTGTTCATATGGTTCTTAAGAACATTTTTTATCTTGGGTTCATCATCATTTGACAAACACATCAAAAGTTAGGTCTCAGTGTATTTCAAACTAGTCAGATGAATTGACTGATCAACTTCTCAAGTCCAAACTTCAAATCTTGATGAATTGATGATTGAGGACACTCATATAAGCTCAAATATGCATGAAATGATGAATTAAAGAACTTACCTTGATTTTATTTGATCATGGGTTGAGGTTGCTTCATGAGTAAGGCACAGTTAATGCATAGTTGAATTAGGGTTTCCTTGGGAAACAATCCTCAAGCCCCTTGGTTCATCTTGATCAAATTGACAAATTGAGATACTTGGGAGGCATATATGATGATTGAGAGATTTGGGAACCATTGTAATATGAAATGTCTCCAAAATGAAACCCTAGCTTGTACAAGCTCAACATAATAATGATATGATCCTCATCCAAGAAAATAAACCCCATCTCCTTGAGAAACCCTGACTGGTAGAATGCCACTGATTAGGGTTAACCAGATGTCAAAACCCTAATCCCAAAGAATCTGAGCATGAATTCTGAAGCCTTTGATAAGGACATAACCATGATGATGATGATGTACCCTTGCCAATAAGATAATGCTCAACCTCCTTGAGGAACCAATAAAACCCTAATTGAAGCACAAACCCTCAGATGGCTAGTGATCAATCCATGAGACCCTCAGGTATGAATCTCTTAACCTCTCTATCTTCTGAGAAAGACTTTAGAGGATGACTTGTTTGTTTCACATGATTTGCAATATGCAATGACTAATGTCCTACAAAATGAAATGCAATATGCTAAGCTAGTCCCAAGAGAGGAGGGCAAATTTTGAGGTGTTACAGCTGCCCCTATTCAATCCACTGTGAACCTGTTGATATGAATAGCCTCGGCTTTCAGATGACCAGGGTGAAGAGTGATTGAATACCAAGAACAGACGAACAATTTGCACTCCGATGGGAAATAATTAACAATGCCTGTCAGAATCGGCAAAGAAGTGATCTGGAAAGAAAAATCCGCCTGGTACAGAGATAGTCGGCCTGAACACCGAAACAGAATGTTGACCTGGATACCAAAATAAATGGTAACACAGGAATAACCATGGCCTGAACGCCGCTCGTCAGTCTGAATACTGAATATCGGAATATGAGAGTATTAATGTCGGTCTGAACACCGCGTGATTGGCCTGAATGCCCGAAAATCTGGCCTTAATGCCATTTCAGTCTGGATACCACTTCGGTCTAGATACTGGGAGATTGGCCTGGATGCCACAAGTACTTCAACCTGATCGTCGGAAACTTCTTCGATCTGAAAATCGGAAAATCTGGTCCGAATACCCACCTCGGCCTGAACACCGGAAACCTGGCCTGAATGCCGCAAGCTGCATCGATCTGAACTTCGGAAGCTTCTTCGATCTAAACATCGGAAAATCTGGTCTGAATACCCACCTCGGCCTGAACACCGGAAACCTGGCCTGAATGCCGCAAGCTGCATCGATCTGAACTTCGGAAGCTTCTTCGATCTGAACATCGGAAAATCTGGTCTGAATATCCACCTTGGCCTGAACACCGGAAACCTGGCCTGAATGCCGCAAGCTACATCGATCTGAACTTCGAAAGCTTCTTCGATCTGAACATCGGAAAATCTGGTCTGAATACCCACCTCGGCCTGAACACCGGAAACCTGGCTTGAATGCCCACCTCGGCCTGAACACCGGAAGTCTTGCCTGAATGCCGCAACGGTCTGAATACCCGAAAAACTTGTCATACCTGTCAGCATCGGCAGAAATAAGGGACAGTGATAAATGAGGCGGCACGCGTGCCAACGACCCATGCTGGGGATAACAAGCCATGAGCATGTTATCCTCTATTCAACCCTAGCAAACGAACAATTTGCACTCAGCTGGGGATTATTCTCTTTTTACTTTTCTTTTCGGACACCGAAACTTCTCTGATTTTTATTTCCATCTCCGCCCGACAGAAACTCTTCTTCCAATATCGCACTACTGGGGAGTACTATCGATTCAACGTCATGATGCCAAACTCCTCAGAGTAACATCTTCACCGTCTGGCAAAACCAATCCTCTCAAACAGTAGCCACGACTCTAGACTAGCTTATGCCTGCAATGCTTATGCATGATGATTTTGAGCGTAATGCTCCATAATCATGGAAATGCTACGCCATTAGCTATGCAATATGCTATGCTTATCTACATGATGAATGCATAAACAAGTATCCCCCTCAAGGGACTCTACTGGAGAGTTTGAAGCACTCTGCTGAGGAATTCGATACCACTCCGATCTCCATCCTGCTGGGGAATAGCACTGCCGTGTAGGAGAATTGCCATCCAAGGCGCAGCGGAATTTAAAATTTTCTCCATTTAGTGATCCTTACGAATGGGCATGATCAGTGATAGAATCGTTACCTCTTGTGGCGATTCAAACCTTTGGTGCAGATCTCTGATAATGATCAAAACCTTTGATACAGATCCACGGGGCGATCACGAACGTTGAACGATGACAACGTCTCTACTCAGTCCACACGAACGGATTCCTTCAATCGCAGTGCTAGCTGTTATGAATGAAGGCTTTGAGTGAGAGAGAGATACGAAATTCCAACTCTTCAGTTGTGTTGTCTGTCTCAGTGAGTTACTGGAGTGACAATGCTTCTACCCAAGGGGTTCTATTTATAGAACCACTTGTGTGGGCTTCAAGCGAAAAAGCCCACTTAAGTGTATTTTGGCCCATGTCTCATAATATGCCAAAATCACTTAAGTATTTGGTACCTTACCATATTTCGTATTCCACTTAAGTGCATCGTACCTTACGATGTTCCTTAATTATTCTATCTCTCATCAATCCGTCCTTTGTGTGTGACCCTATAGGTTTTCGCGGCGTTGGCAATTATATTAAATCACGCATTTAACATAATAAACAGTGAGCGGTATCTAGCAACACATCACTGCTACCCAAGTCACGAAAATGTCATGTGATCTGACAAAACCTCCTGTGATAATAATTATGTGTATAATTACCCCTTTGCCCTTATGTCTATATTGAACACAAGGTATAGACTGTGTCACCCTTGTCCAGTTCAATATTGGGCCCATAGACATTTATCCTGTTACGCAGGATTGGCAAATTCCATCTAGGACACTCATGTCCCTCAGCATGCTTCGTGGAGTACTCATCAACTGTCTTTATGGTCATCCAGTTACGGATAACGTTGGATCAGTAATAAAGCACTCAACTCTACATCTAGGATCCATAGTGGTTTCAGGTCGAAGAGTGGTATACACTATTATCACCATGAGAATAACTTATGACACTTTGCATAACTTTCTATATAGTATTCTCATAGCGGGTCAATCCGGTATAAATATTACTCCTAATATTCATACCTATGTTTAAGACTTGATAACTCTTTATCCATGATCCATGAGAGGTGATCATCAGTCTACAAACATAATAGTCTTAATGCTTTAATGTTATCCCACTTCACATTAAAGCTCGACTACGGATACTTTAAGAACAGTGCCCTTATGTTTAATGTGTTCTCATGATTAAGTCACACTTAATACATTAAACGGACTATCTATTCTAGGGACTTTATTAATCAACCATAATAAAGAAAATGCCTTTAAACAATTCGATACAAGTACCAAAAGTATTGGCCTCTAGGGCTTACACCAACATGCCGTTGGGGAAAGGACCACCCTCACCGGGGATGAACTCCACTGAACCCGATCCACTTGGGGACTTCGCTGGGAAACAGCTACCAACGCACTCTGCGGGGAAAACAACAATCTTCGACTTGCTGGGGATGCAACAATCCCGACACTGCTTGGGAAAATAAGGAAAATCAGGCACAAAACACCCGTCGACTCGTCGAACCCTGGTATTCACCATTTAACTCCAGTGTCAGCTTTCCACTTTTGAGAGCTCCCAGACTCGTCTGGACTTTTCTGATTCATCACCTTGTATTCTCGACTTCTCCGTACTCCACGGAGATCGAACTCCCTGGATTCATACAAACTTTCCAGTCCTTCAGACTTTGAAGAGTCTTCTTGATTAACACTCAAGGATCGTCGTACGTCTTTTCGCCGTCTTTTCCATTCATCAATTCCTTTGTCCCTGATTGGACTCCACGGGGATCCTTTGTCAAAAAGGCTCCACATCACAACCTGCAAGTGACTGAAAATATCTAACAGCTCCTGCAAAAGAGATTGTTAGATAAAAATGTGCCCCAGGCGTGCCAAGATTTCAACACCTAGGTCACTCAACCTTCCGAATAAGATTTCAGGCTTTCAATCTTATAAACATGCATTGGAATGGACTTGTATGTCTTAAAATGCAAAGATTCTTTATCAAAAATAACTGGATGTTTTTGCAATCAAAGCGGTAATGAAAACACAAACAAAATTATTTGACTGAATATGCATTTTATTGATTGAAAAAGGTGTGGCTCAAAACTGAGAAATACAAAGGAAGCAATTCCTGAAAGGAGGTAATTGTGCACAAAAGGAAAAATCTATCCTAATGACAATGTGAAACCGCGATCTCATCGAGTTCCAACTCGGTTACACCCCATATGTCCTCAAGACTCTCCGTGCTTTCTGCCTTCTGAACAAGACGCTTCCGACTGCTCCCTACCGGGGGTTATCCATGTCATATCCACAACGTAAACGATCATGCCAGACGCAGTTGTTCGTTTCAATCCCTCTTTTGCCTGGACCGCCCTTTCGGGTTTTCAGTCCACCGGGATACCCTTTTTTGCCCAAGCCGCCCTTGTGGGGTTTTCGACTTGCCGGGTGTACAGTTTTTTCTTTTCATCCCTAATTTTTGCCCGAACCTTTTTTTCTTTTTTTCTCGGTTCGCCGGGATGCCCATTTTTTCCTGGACTATTTTCATTCTTTTGGTCCAGCGGGTCTCTTATACGAAGTATTTTTTAACTGCGTCCGCATTCACAGGGGATGGAAAATCCTCGCCATCCATGGTCGTCAACAACAAGGCTCCGCCAGAGAAAACCTTCTTGACCACGAATGGACCTTCATAGTTGGGTGTCCACTTGCCCCTACGATCGTTTTGAGGAGGAAGGATCCTTTTTAGCACCATATCTCCCACATGATATACCCGAGGTCGTACCTTTCGGTCAAAAGCACGCTTCATCCGCTGCTGGTACAACTGCCCATGACAAATGGCCGCCAAACTTTTTTCTCAATTAGGCTCAACTCTTCGTACCGAGTCCTTATCCATTCAGCCTTTTTCCAATTTCATCCATCCGGACTCTCCATGATGAGATCTGGACCTCAACCGGCAGCACGGCTGCCATCCCATACGCAAGTGGGAAAAGTGTTGCCCCAGTAGACGTACGCACCGAAGATCGATACCCAGGATACCAGCTTCGTACTCAGCCACCATTGTTGGTGCATTCAAATGTTATTCGGGCAACACAAGGAATGTGGGATCCCTTCGGTATAACCAAAACAGCACCAACCCCGTTTCCATTCACGTTAACCACCCCATCAGACATCAGAATCCGTTCGGATTCAGGGTCAGGCCCCTCCTCCTGGATCGGTTCCTCACAATCTTTCGATTTGAGAACCTCGATGTCCTCATCAGGGAACTCAAACATCATCGGTTGATAATCCTCCATGGGTTGCTGGACGAGGTGATCAGACAATACACTCCCCTTGATTGCCTTCTGAGAGGTATACTGAATATCATATTCAATCAAAATCACTTGCCCTCTCGCAAACCGTCCGGTCAATGCTGGCTTTTCAAACATGTATTTGATCAGATCCGTCTTGGAAATCCACAAAGTGGTATGAACCAGCATATACTGTCTCAGTCGGCGAGCAGCCTATGCCAAAGTACATCAAGTTTTCTCAAGCAGTGAATGTATTGTTTCACAGTCGGTAAACTTTTTGCTAAGGTAAATTGCATGCTCTTTTCGACCAGACTCGTCATGCTGCCCTAGTACACACCTCATAGACTCCTCGAGGACTGTCAAGTATGGGGTTTACGGTCTCCCTCCACAGGAGGCATCAGAATCGGAGGCTCCCGCAACTTATTCTTTTATTTCTCAATGCCCCTTGGCAATTATTATTTCACCTGACCGTTTGATCTTTTTTTTTCTCAACAGCTTGAGTGGGTTCCCACGTGGCCGTTAGATGATATGTGAACCGTGAAATGCATTTCAATCTATCTAAGAAACCACGAACCTCCTTCTCTGTCCTCAGTTCAGGCATTTCTCTTATTGCTTTTTTTTTATCATTCATTTTTTAGCAGGGTCAACCTCGATTCCTCTTTCACTTACAATAAGCCCCAGCAACTTACTGGACCGCACTCCGAAAGTGCACTTATTCGGATTCAACCTCAGTTTGAATTGTCTCAACTGGTCCACTCAGCTTGGCCAGATCTACCAGATGCCCCTCTTCTGTTTGGGACTTTGTTATCATGTCATCAACATAGCATTCAATTTCATGATGAATCATATCATGAAACAAAGTCGCCATAGCTCTTTGATGTGTGGCACCGGCGTTCTTGAGACAGAATGGCATCACCTGCTCTTGACACTCGCCTCGAAGGCGGAACCAACTTTCACTTCCTTTCCGACCTCGTCGGTGCCTGGATTAACAATCTCGACTCGTTCTTCACGCGGTTGAATCACCTTCTCCTCTTGTCTCAACAACCTGGCTAATCTTCCAGCAGATCACAATCTTCTTCGCCTTCTTCTTCGGCATGATAGATCGGATTATCGAAGTCATACAAAGGTGTAACCGAATTGTTATCAATGAGATCCGGAGCATACGAAAGTCGGAACGAAACCAATCAGAAGGAAGGAAAAACATTGCCATTTTTATTATTTTTAAACTGTAAAAATAAATGAAAAACAGGGAACACCGCTTTTACTACAAAAACATCCATTTATTAATGATGCAAAATGTTGCAAAATGAAACACATGAGGTGACCCTTACAATGGACCATTACGTTTCGGGCAAAACGTATGGCTTTCATGCAAATAGAATTGAAAAACAGGAAATATTACTCTTCACGTAGAGTGACAGTGATGATCTTTTCGGCCTTCCAGTTCCTTGTTACGCACGGTTTTATCTACGAGTCAAGCTCATAGTCACTGTCAGTCTCTTCACCCACAGCCAATGGAGTCTTCAGTTGATCCCCATCCGTCACCCTGATTTTACCTTTATCCTCAAAATGACACCCACCATCATCTGACCACGCGCCGACATGGGATTAGCATCAACATTCAGTGACAGTGTAAAATTGAGGGCTTTGGAATCCACCAAGTCTTGGACGACATGCTTAAAAGCTTTACAACCCTCCACATTATGTCCTGGAGCGCCAGAATGAAACTCACACTTGGCATTCTCATCATAGTTTACAGGCCTCTGATCTGGTCTGAACGGAGCTAGCGTCCTCAACTGTACCATCCCGAGATCCTTCAACTTCTTCAATAGAAGAGCATACATCATGGGTGGCTTATCAAACTGACGATCAATCCCCTTTCCTCTCACTTGGTACCCAACTCTCTGTGTTTTCTGTTGAGGGGACTGATGCTGCCGTGGTACAGATTGATTACCAACAGGAATCGTTACCGCAGCAGTATGCTGGTAGTAATGATCCCCACCGTATCCTCTCTGGGCATGCACAACACTCGCGTCATCCTCCTTCTTACGCTGACCATTACCAAAGGGTTTCTTCGATCCAGACGACGAAGCATTTCCTGGTATTTTCCCCTTCTTCAGCCAGCTTTCAATCCTCCCCACCTTCTCGGCAGTTGCTTTCTGCTCCAAAGAGAACCCTTGCATGATGTTAATTAGCTCTCCCATCTTCTCTTTCAGCTCGAGAATATCAGCGTTGGACGAATCCATCAGTCTGAGTTTGTTGCATCTGGTAGGGTATCTGTGCGTGCAAGGAATAATTCTGTGTGAGCGAGCAACGATTCCTGAAACAATCAATCACATTAGAAACTGACGCCTGCAAAATAGAAGACAAGTTATTATGATTATGCATGAATGCAATGTCTATCCATATGAGGACCACTCTGTCTTTCGATCCTGGTTTCATCGAGACAGATAATAATTTGGCGATAATATTCTGACATCAATCATCTGGTTTCTCCATACAAAGCAGGGAATAATGATTTAGCAAAGATATCACCCAACCATGTGTGTGCCGTGTGAGTGAAGCAAAGCGAATAAAGCTTGAAGATCAATCACTGAATGAAAATAACCATTGTATATCAAACGTGCACTATACGTGCGAGAATCATACATCAAGCTGATACAATCCAACAATACAATTCTCCAGAATCAGAAAGAAAATACAAGCAAGTGAATTCCGTCAACATGCCTGACGGTAATCCACACAAATGATAACAAAAGGCAACACTGAAGACGGTCACACAGAGGGTTCTGCATCATCGACCATCCTGGTAAACTTCACAGCGAACCTAAGCTCAGTGTTCTCCTGCTGCAATCTCCCCACCTCCTTCTGGTGAATCTTCATCTGTCGGAAGTAATGATCCCTCTCAGCAAGATAATGATCTCTCTCAGTAATAATCTTCGCGTTCTCTTCTTCCTTAATCTTCAACTTTGCTTCCCACTCGGTGATAAGGACTCTGACTCTGGCATCTCTCTGATTCTTCACAAGGATTTGTCTCCTCTTCTCATCTTCGATGACCTTCGAAGCTCTAGCCAACCTCTCCTTGGTGATGTCGTGCTCTCTCGTGGATGACTCTAAAGCTTGGATGACCTTGCCATAATAAGCGGTGTCTATCTCAAAGCGCTTCACCACAAGAGCATGCCTCTTATCCTGGTCTTCCATTTTCCCTTTGATTTCCTGATTAGCCATCTGAATTCTAGCAACACTCATCTCTAACTCAATCTTCTCTGCCTGTAGCTGATCTCTGGCTTTCTTCATCTCAAGGAACTCTTCCATGCTGACAAAAGAACGTGGCCCCTCAATCAAATGACACCAAGGATCACCCCCAAGAAATGGTAGATGTGTGAGCTCAATCCTCTTCCTAAGCCAATCATCAAATGGAGGAAGAGACCTGCTATTAACCTTACCAAAAGGAACCTTGCCCTTCCTCTAAATGTTGCGCCATGCTCCGGACACTTGCATCAACCGTGTCTGATTACCCTCAGCCGGGAAGTAGAAAGACTCCTGAATCTCACGCTCGAGAGGAGGAACCTCCATAGCAAACCCCATTTGCCTTCTAAGAAGCGTCGGGTTATAATTAATACAACCTTGAACTCCTATAAGAGGCACATTGGGAAGACTCCCACAACTGTAAATGAAGTCTCGTCCAGCCATACCATTGTGAGTCCAAGCTATGTCCTTAGCTCGCAAACCCATCAACCTGACTGACCATTTGACAGTAGGATCAAGAAAGACAAATACACCTCTGGAAGGCAAATACCCCATGAACCATTTGTACAACAGCTGAGCACAACATCTGATCAATCCCCCTCGTCGCTTCTCGTTCCGATTATGGACCGAGTAATAAACATCCCCAACCAGGGTAGGAATAGGATTCCTCTGAGCAAACAAACGGATGGCATTAATGTCCACAAAGTTCTTCTGGTTAGGGAACAAGATGATTCCATAAATGCTGACAGCAATCAAAGCACAGACAGCTTTCCAGTCACCCAAAACAGCATGCTCCTTGGCTTTAGCCTCCAAGAAACTCAGATGAAAACTGGGTAACTTTCCCTTCTCTTTCAAACCCCCCTTAGTCACTTCTGGGCTCAAATAAAGAGCACGAGAGATCTCAGCAATATCAGGTTCTTCCCTAGTGACATAGAATGGAATCTGATCTCTAATCTGAATGCCCAGGATGCTGGCATAGTCTTCCATCAAAGGTCCCAATAAGTAATCCGGGAAAACGAAGCATCTCAAGCCTGGGTCATAAAACTGGAGAAAAGTGTGGATATCACTCCTATCTGTATGTGTAAGCCTGAAAACCAACTTCAGAATACCACCATGAGTCTCACGGAACATCCCCACACGGTCAGGTGTAATCAATGCTATCATATCCCTCAGCACACCAATCTCTGGGTCGAAGAAACTGTAGACAACATCGTCTTTCAAGCCGGGCCTCATGTCTGGAACAAAGAAGTCTCTCAACCAGGATCTCGATCAAGAATGTCCCCTGCATATGGATAAACATAAGTTAGATGCAGATAAATGCAAAATGTGAATGATGCTGATGTATGAATGCAATGCACTGTGCCATCCTCCAAGCCATCTGAACATCTGTACTGAAGCCCTGGTCTCTGAACTGATCACAACCATCTGAGGTACTGAGTAACCATAAATCCAACTCGGGAGTTCCGAAATAAACGGAACTGAAGGATACATCACCATCATCACCAGAAAGTCCTCTGAACCGATAACCACAAGATCCTCTGAACCAGCCCAAGGAATCCTGAAATAAACGGATCTCCACTGATAAATACCACGGACAGAACTCCGGCGTCTCAGAAATAAATCCATAAATCCGACTTAGAACTCTGATCAATAACTGCACCATTAGTCACCATCAAAGTCACCATCAGAACATGCATCTGTAAGAATCAACCCTCCCCTCACAGGTGAATTCTAATCAGGTCATCCTAAGGAGGACAATGGTCTCGACAATCGGGCAAAGATACTCAACGGGTTTGCCCTTTCGGATGTGCTGTTGCAGCTCTCTTAAGATCATCTAAACCATAGGTCCGGGAAAGAATGGTCACCGAAGTCAACATCTCTAAAGAGATAACCCAACCAAAGTGGAATACTCCACCCAGAAGAGCTCACTCAGAAGAACCTCGTCCGGCTTGTGGTATGTCACGTTGCAACAACATGCTGATACAACATGTGAGGAGACGTGAGACCACGCTAATCCTAGGTGTATACTCGGGCCTGGGTTTTAGCCTTACTCAGAACACCCACCCCAAATCAGAGGAACCAAACCTGTACAGAAGACAACACAATGATAGTATGATGCATGCAAATATTTATGCAAATATATACACAGTATAATAATCATAAATGCAATAAATAGAGCAATAAAAGCAACCAAAACTATCCTAGAGAGCGCTAGGAGTGACTCGCTTAGGGAAGATGGATCAGCAATAGGTCAACTTCTATATCCCCAGCAGAGTCGCCAGCTGTCGCATTCGCGAAAAACAACCGGCGGGAAAAGCAAAACAAACAGAGCCACCACCGTGCGTTATTTATCCCAAAAGAGGGAAAGGAAACGCTCGAAGTAAACCTGGAAAGGAAATGGTCTTACGACCGGAGATTGCAAGGATCGGGAGTCGGTTACGCAAGGGGAAGGTATTAGCACCCCTCACGTCCGTCGTACTCGACGGGATCCACGCTCAGAAGGATAGAATAAGGTTGCTGAAACTGCTCAAAGAATGCACACACGCTGGAATAAAACACAGATGGAAAGAGAGGGGAACGGGCTCGCTAGGATATCGCATCCTATGCCTACGTATCTCATTTGGAATGAGAATCAGAGCTACCGTAGTTCAGCTAACGCATGCCAAACAAAACACAAACAGGAAACCGACTGCCAATCGCTGGACTTACGTCAGACTCCACACAAACAAACCACAAACAGGAAACCGACTGCCAATCGTTGGACTTACATCAGACTCCACACAAACAAACCACAAACAGGAAACCGACTGCCAATCGCTGGACTTACGTCAGACTCCAGGAAAACAAAACGTTAACCGGACGCTGAGTCGTCAAAAGCAACAAAAAAGTTGAACAAACAAGCTAACAGGGAGTCTGGTACTCGAGCCTGCTAGCTGCCAAGCAAACACACACAAAAAGGAAAATGGTGCCCGGAGAGATCTCGCACGATCTCCTGCCTACGTACCTCATCTGGTATGAGGATCAAGGCAACGTAGTTCCCCTGAACAGGGAAAGAACTTCTATCCTAACCAGAGACTAGGGAGATAACAGACTACTAGGGAGACTATGACTCGAGCCTAGAAGTTGTCATGCAAATGATCCCTATATTGAAGTCTCTAACAAGAGTTTGACTCACACAGGCAGTGAGTCAACTCAAGTCTATCTCCACGTACGTCAACTTCCTCAAAAGTTGATCATACAACTCCTACAGAAAGGAGATGAAAAGCTAAGCAGATAAACATTAAAAGCAAATAGCACACACTATACACAACCAAGGGGGCTCAAGCAAGGTTAGGCTTTAGTCAAGGGGTCATATCGACCTTGACAAACAAACCAACTGGAAATGGGTGTTTTGAGCTCTTAACCCTAACATTGAGAGTTAGGGTGAAGCAGATGAAATGGGAATGAGGTGTGTGCCTCATAGCTCTTATCCCTGGCCTGGG
The DNA here is from genome assembly GCF_024323335.1 of Lathyrus oleraceus. NCBI lineage: Eukaryota > Viridiplantae > Streptophyta > Magnoliopsida > Fabales > Fabaceae > Lathyrus > Lathyrus oleraceus. The sequence continues at coordinate 338,872,536 of NC_066583.1, forward strand.
AGAGCTTTAATCAATAGAAAGTGTGGGAGTTTAGAATGAAGGAACTCTTCTCCACATGACTGACACTACAAGATTTTTGGTTTTTATTCAAAGTGCATCAACACATGGTGTGAGAAAGATGAATGACACAACAGAATAGCAGGGGATGGATTACACATCCCTTTTATCTTCCAATTGTCTCTTAAGAGGACTTAACCTGCTTGGCACAAAATTAAACAACCACAAACATTGCCTCTTAAGGAGGGCTTCAGACAGGTGCCTGCCAAAGTAACATGACAGGTCTTCCAGACTACATGAAGATCAAGGAATTATACCTAAGTGGTACGCCAACCACAACAAAGCAAAGCAAAGTTCAAATGAACTTAAAGCAACTTAGGTACATGTGGAAACAACTAAACCAATCAGTACAGAATTCAGACAAACAGACAACAGTCAATATCAAACAGGCAATCCCAATGTACAACAAATAAAACATAAGGCAAACTCAAATGAGTTATCATCATCCTACAAAACAGCAAATGTTAGCAATCAATAGCAAATATCAACATTCAAATGATGAAGCATCATCAACCATGGCATTTGGATGCTTAAACCTGAAATTCAAAGCACACATGTAAGTAACAAACCACTAGGTCAAAGCCTAGGGTCAAAAGTGAAGAAAAAATTCAAAACAGGAGCTGAAATTCAACACAATGCAACTTCAAACACATATCAACATATCCTAAAAAGGATCACATCAAAATCATCAAGCAAGAGCATTTCATGATCAAAAGAAGTCAAAGACAATTTCAAAGCTCATATTTGGACACCATGAATGAAAATTTCAAATCAAAACAGGAATGATTCAAATAATTCTGGAAAAATTCATGAGCATTCAACACATCCAACATGATTAACATACAAAAAATCAGAAGCATCAAAGATCATTTGGCATGGAAATTAAATTGCACAAGTTGAACAATCAAAGGTGTGCCACAAACTGTCACACCATGCAAACACATGCACAAAACAGAAATGGTAAATGAGAAAAATACCAAACCAAGCCTAAAACATCCAACAATTTGTCTAGAATCAGCATGCAAAATTTGGTAGCAATTAGATCAATATCAAGCATTTCACAATAGAAAGAGTAAGGCAAGGTCACAAATGCACATATGATCAATCATTCTAACACAAACAGAAATCCAGCCATGCACAACTTCTGAAATTAACATCATAAAATCTAGACATCCTAAGGATCAAGTAGCAAAAAACCAGGCATTTTTTGGAGCATTTTTCAATTTTATATGAATTTTTAAATTTGGCATAAAAAATGAAATCAAAATGGACATGTACATGGAAAATAGGAGGGAAATGCATAAAACATGAAGCAATTTGAAAAAGTGCGTGCGACCAGAATCGAACCATGTCAACATTCAAACTGCGCGCGCTAAGGTGAAACGACACCGTTTCACCTGAAAACCCTAACACTGCCCAGATTGGACGCTAGTCCGTCGCTAGCATGCAAAAATCCGTCGCTAACATGAATCTTCATCTTCTTCATGATGAAGATGATGAATGTTCATGCACCAATTTCCAGATTTCCCAGAAATGTCCAGAATTCAACAAAATTTATATCATTGGAACGGTTACATCATGAGGATCACAGATCAAACAATGTTTCATGCTAATTCATCATCAATCATGCAAAACGAAGCAAAATCATGAGGTTGCTTCATGAGGTTGCTTTGGGTTGAGGTTGCTTCATGAGTAAGGCACAGTTAATGCACAGTTGAATTAGGGTTTCCTTGGGAAACAATCCTCAAGCCCCTTGGTTCATCTTGATCAAATTGACAAATTGAGATACTTGGGAGGCATATATGATGATTGAGAGATTTGGGAACCATTGTCATGCTTGCTTTCACTTCATCTGGCCATATCAATGAGTATAGGGGCCTCATAGGAGCCTTGGATCACATGATTGCTTAAGCTTCAAAACAAAAGATGTTAGTGACTTATTTTTGTGCTTTTGGTTAGTAAACAAAATAAGAAAAGCAATAATATACAATTCAAGCATTCTTGGTGATCTCAAACCAACTCACACAATTCCCAACCCAAGGGTTAAGGAGCCAAGATGCTATGATCCTTGAGGCAAATGCAAATGATCAATGTTATGATGCCATGAGGAATCTTAGGGTCAAATTTAGGGTCTTACAGTTATAAGATGATTAGGGTTTCCAGTTGCTTGTTTCTCATTCATGCCATGATTAGGATTTAGATATAAACTTGTCCCTGACATGTTCTTGCCTCTTGTTTGACTTGTATGCATAGTGATCCATTTAGGGTTTTACTTTGTCCATTCCATGTTCATATGATCCATGTTTTGAATATATTTATTTTGTCACAACTTTACTTGATAACGATATATCTTGCTTATGATACTTGTCTTGTTTGCTTAATATGGTTTGATACCCTTGTATTGAATAATGTACACTTGTTTAATCATGTCTTGTGATAATCCACTTGTGTTCCATCTAAACTTGTGATGTATATCCATGTCTTGTAATTGTTTATCACTTCATTCAAGTATTTCCTTCATGAACTTACATAATGTTAACATGTATCTCATACTTATTCATGTGTTATCTCTTCTGATGTTATGAAGACCTTTTTCATGTTCTGTTTATGTTCATCATACCTCAAAAGTATGTGAGTAATTTATTCATGTCTTACCAATTTATGTGTATTTATGTATCTAAATCCAAGGGGAAGGATCTTATGTTGACTTCTTAGTCATGTATTATTTTATTTTATTTTGTTTACTGGCCTTATTTGTCCATTCATGCATTTACCCTAAACCAAACCCTACCCCCTTTTCAAGCTAAAACACCCACACAAACCTTAACTTACTTTTAGTCAATGGACTTTCAATTACACTTGAAGATGCTTTAGTACACATGAAGCATTTCAAACACAAACCTTGACTTACTTTTAGTCAATGGATCTTTCAATTACATTTCCCAATGCTTTAGTACACATGAAGCATCTCAAATCCAAAGTTTGACTTACCTTTAGTCAAGTAACACTTTTCCAAAACATTTTCTACCCCTTTTATTGCCCCATTCAAAAATTCAAACAACTTTTAAACATACATAAATTCAAAAGGTTCCCGTAGAGTACTACAGACGTTTAGGGTGCTAATACCTTCCCTTTGCATAACCAACCCCCATACCTTTGATCTCTACTTGCTTTGTTTCTAGTTTTACTATTTACTACGCATGTTTATTTTTGGTTTATTTTGAATCTTTTCCCTTTCCCTTGGAAAAATAAAAGTTCGGTGGTGATTTCAAGGGTTTTCAAGTCAAGTTAAACCAATAGTTTGGTCTCTGATTCTCATCGCGACAGAAATTATGACTTCACTAGGGACTAATCCCCAAGAGGGTTGTACCTATCTTATTTTTATCTATGTTTTATTATTTGCTTGTTTATATTTACTTTGGTGATCTTTGTGTTAACATAACTCCTAACCTAAACTTGAGTGCATTTTAAGATAGAAGGGTGGTATGGTCAAGTTGGCTTGGGTGGAGTAATCTCGAATAAGATGACTTGAGAATCCTCCAATCAGTGGAGGCCCCTTTAGGGATAGTATTTGTTGAATGAGCAATTGTGAATACATTTGCTATCTTTGACCTGGGAGCCCGAGAAGCTGATGACTTTAGTGTCCCTTTACCCTACTAAGCCTTGTTAGGATGTAGTATGGTGACTATGAGTGTGTAAACCTGAATTAGTTGATACACGATACTACACTCAAATGAGTTTCTCTTGAGAATATTATTGGTTTAAAAGTAGTTATCTAAATTGGTAATATCCTAAAGATGGGATTATGATTCTGGAAACTTTCTTAGAACCTTGGTTCCTGTCTTGATGATAAACCCTTAACACCTACCTTGTTGGGATGGTTAGACCCCTGGCCTCATGCTCGTGAAGTCGAATCTATGAATCCCATGTATTTGACATTTTGCATATATTTGTTGATCTTGATGTGTTTGTGCATTCATACTGTAAGACCCCAATTTTGTCCCTAAGATCCCTCATGGCATCATATCATAACATTTCATTGCCTCAAGGATCATTGGACACCTTGCTTCCTTCCCTATGGGTGGATCATCTTTTGAGAGTGGTTCTTGATCACCAGGCATTCATTGCATTTGTATATCATTGCTTTCCTTTTTATCACTAACCAAAAAGTACAAAAATATGTCATCTAACCTTTGTCTTGCAGATGAAGCATCAACAGTCAAGGTAATCAAAAGTCATTCATTGCGCAATAGATGGTGGTCATTCTTGAGATTTGGACCCCATAATCATTCACAAGAGTTCATATGAGTTATGACGTCATTTTGAAGCAAAATCCAAAGTGGTAGAGGCTTGAATTTCATCAGAACATTTCCCAGTCAACTGAAGACCTAGAAAGTCAACTGCAAAGTCAACTGTGGATTTGGAGGTGGGAAGTGATTAGAAATACTTCATTCATGTTCAAACAAGTCTCATTTGACATTTCAAACATTCACATTGAAGAATTTGAAGTCAGGTCAAGAATTTCCAAAAATAGCAAGTGACCTATAATTTGAACTTTCCAAAAATGGAAAGATTTTGGACCAACTTCAACTCAATATTACATCATCAAGAAAGATTCAAATGAAATTTTGTTGAACATGAAAGTTGTAGATCTTTCTCTCTCATTTCCAAAATGTCCAAGATCATGAATTTCTCATGTGTGGTTAAGGAGATATGATCAAATCATGGCAAAGTGTGCATGGGACTTCAAATGAGCATAACGTTTCAACCAAAGCTCCAAAATGAGTGGTTCTTTTTGCTAAATTCTCCTCATGACCTCTAATTTCCAAATCATGCATCACATTACATGAATTGTCATCACATGATCACTTGTTAATACATTGGCTTTTTGGAGGGAAATCACAAAATTCAAAATTTGGGCATTGTTTGAACTTTTTGCCATTGCCATTGGTTTCAAAATTGGATTTTAAGTGAAAATAAATCAAATTCGTGTACTGTTCACACATGCATTCCATGCATAAGGTGAAAAACCATTTTTTGCACATACACCTCATTTGGTTAACCTCACTTAGCATTTGGTTTAAACATGATTACAGCATAATTAGCAAGGCATATATAAAGAAAAACCTAACTGTTTTCAGGGGAGATTCATTTTTTCAGATCTAGATCCAAATTCTTCAAACTTTTCTCTAAAACTTTTTGCAATTTCTTCAAACAAAAGCACATTCCATTGCTTGATTCATGATCCTGAAGTGTTCTTGAGAAGAATTGGACGTGGAACCAAGAGAAACAGATCCATATTTAAGCATACTCGAAGATGGAAGCATTCATGGTGATTTCAAATTCTGTTGAATTCAAGTGTGTTTGAACTGCATTCTCTCCATCAATCAACTCCATAAGCATTGGAAAGTAGAATTGAAGCATTGCAAGCTGCAGATCGTGTGGATTCCAACTTCTACTCTTCAAGAGGTTACAAATCGAATCTCTTACTTTTGAATTTCCTTGCCATGATGTTGTAGATCTAAGTTTGCTGATCACTCTGAGCTTTGAATCGTGCAAATTGGTGTTGTTTTGAGTTAGATATGATTAATTGAAGTTTTGATGATTGAATATTATTTTCTTCGATCCGTGCGTGTTTGGATGTTTTTGCATGAAATGATTATGGATCTTGATTGTACACTGCATGATGATTCGAATGCTATGCTTAATTTTGATTTCTGGACACATTTTCAAAAATCTGGAAAATCCAGATGAAGATCATGATGATCTTCATCTTCAACCTTGAATGTTCATCGTTTCTAGAATTTGCCACGGCTTTGCTTCAGATTAGCTACGAAACTTTGAATTAGCTACGAAATATTTTGGCGCGCTAGGGTTTAGGCTATACGATGTCGTTTTGAGCGCGCGCCACTTTCAAATGTTAGCCTGATTTCGATTCCCAGCGGATGCAAATATTTCAAATGCCTTGCATTTTCTCACTTTCCCTCCATATTTCATAGGCTATGCTTCTCATGTTTTTTTAATTTTTTCTCAACTTGCAAAAATCATAACAAATGCAAAACTCATCCAAATTCATCCCAATTTTTTGCATTGTGATCCTTATCTTGTCTATCATTTTTTGATCATTAATTTCAAAATTTTGCTTGGCTGGATTTTATTTTGTGCAAGGTTGATTGAGCATGTATCCATTCTTGACCTTGCCTTGCTTATGCCTTTGTGAAATGCTTGTTTCTTATCCAATGAATGTGACATTTTGTATGATAAAACTAGACACATTGCTTGACATTTTGGTGTTGATTTGGTATTTTTCCTGTGATCCATCTCTGTTTTATGCTTGTGCTAAGTTGGTGTGACAATTTGTGTCACACCTTTTCTTGTCCAACTTGTACCATGTGATTGCCATGCCATATGATGTCCTATGCTTCTGAATTTTTGTGTGATACATGTTATGAATGTTGTGATTGATCATGAATTTTGTTGGAATTATTTGAATCATTTCTGATTTAATTGAGATTTTTCATTCTGATTGATCACATTTGAGCTTTAAAATTGCCTTGAACTTCACTTGATCATGAAATGCTTTTGGTAATTGATTTTGATATGAGACCTTTTGGAATGTGTCAAGATGTGATTGAAGTTGATTCATGTTAAATTTCAGCTCCTGTTTTAAATTTTTTCTCCATCTTTGACCCTAGGCTTGGACCTAGTGGTTTGTGGCTTATGTTTGAGCTTTGATTTCAGGTTAAGCAATCAAGTCCCATAATTGGTGATGCTTCATGATGTGAATATTGATGTTTGCTTGTGATTACTAACATTGTGTGTTTTGTAGGTTGATGCAAACTCATTTGATTTGTGCTTTTGGCTTGCATATTTTTGTACATTGAGATCATCTGTTGCTTATTAACTGTTATCTGATTGTCTGAGTATTGTACTGATCTGTTTAGTGTTTCCACAGGTACTTAAGTTGCTTTAAGTTCATTGTGAACTTTGCTTTGCTTGGTTGCTTAACCACTTAGGTATAATCTCTAATCTTCATGTAGTCTGGAAGACCTACTGTTATTGGTAGGCACCTGTCTGAAGTCCTCCTTAAGAGGCAATGCTTGTGTTTGTTTAATTTTTGTGCCAAGCAGGAAAAGTCCTCTTATGAGGCAATTGGCAGATAAAAGAGATGTGTAATCCATCTCCTGCTACTCAGTGTGTCATTCACCTTGCTCACATCATGTGTTGATGCATGGTGAATAATAACCCAAGATCTTATAGAGTCTATTGGTGGAGAAGAGTTCCAACTTTCTGAACGCCCACCCTTTCCATTGATCAAAGCTCTCCCTGACCAGGGATAAGAGCTATGAGGCACACCCCTCATCTCCTTTTCATCTGCTTCACCCTAACTCTCAATGTTAGGGTTAAGAGCTCAAAATACCCCATTTCAGTTGGCTGTAAAGCCTAACCCTGCTTGAGCCTAATTGATTGTGTATAGTGTGTGCTAACTGACTTGTTTGTTTGCTTACTTGATTCATCTGTGCATATTTGCTTGAGTGCGCCTTTGTGCATTTATCATTATCACTTGTATATCATTTCATAAACTTTGCTTTGTAGCATTTTGTTTTGTCCATGGAGGAGGCAAGCATAAGTCCATTAATTGGCAGTTGTTTTCCTATGATATGGTAGGAGACTAGTATAAGTCCATTGATTGGCATCTGGTATCCATGTTTGTTTTTGTTTTGGGAGATTAGTATAAGTCCATTGATTGGCATCTGGTATCCATATTTTGTTTTGTGAGACTAGTATAAGTCCATTGATTGGCATCTGGTATCATTGTTTCTTTTTGCTTTAGGAGACTAGTATAAGTCCATTGATTGGCATCTGGTATCCATGTTTTGTTTTGTGAGATTGGAATAAGTCCATTGATTGGCATCCGGTATCCATCTTGTTATTTGCTTGTTGCCTATTCCAAGGGAATCACTTGAATCATCTACATATGATCTCAAGAGGTGAACATCTAAGAAGTTTTACTGTCTCACCCTCCCATATTTTTGTTTCTTTAAACCTCCATGTGCATGTTAATCCAAAAACTTGAAAACTATTGTGCAAACATCTTCACTTCTTTTCAAATTAGAAACCTAGGCCTTAGGCCTTTGATTTTTCAAATTTCATTTTCATAATACTTCTTTGAATTGAATTCTAATCATACTTTGACCATCTTTTGTGAATAAATCCTAATTGGTTAATTTCACTCATTCAATTGTTTTGTGGCTTTGTCCATTCTTGATAAATTTTCATACATTAGCCATAGGTTTGATTTATCCTAGTTGGTTGATGTTAATCTCACCTTTTGTCCTTAGTGATTGAATTGTAAGACTTCCTTGCTTATTATAGGGTTAACCCCTCACTAGCAAGTTGAAGCTTTTCTCACATGGTGGACTTGTTGTTTGTATAAGGTTGAGTTTTCTCCCGTGGATAACGAAAGACCTTAGGGCTTTTGTTTTAAAATGAATCCACTCATATTTTGGAAATCTTTTAGCCGAACTACGGCGTTTTGATCCTTACCTTCCATGGAAAGGTACGTAGGCAACGGGTTCACCCGTTCAAACACAAAATAATAACTTGTATATTCTTTTTCTCATCCCTTCAATCCATGTTTGCACAATAAATATTTCATAAACAAATAACATTTTATACAACAAGTTGTGAAAAGGGCTCCCTAGGAGTACCTAGGACGTTTTGGGTGCCTAACACCTTCCCATTGCGTAATTAACCCCTTACCCAGATCTCTGATCTTTTCATTAGTTTCCTATGTGTAAAACTTCTTAGGCTTTTGTTCGCTTTTTAGCCATTCCTTTGGATAAATAAAAGTGCGGTGGCGACTCGATTCTTTGTATGCTTTGCTTTTGATTTAGTTAATAAATCATAAAGTGACGAATACACCGCTACAGAAAAGTGGCGACTCTGCTGGGGATCAAAATCCTTGGTGGTTTTGCCTACTTTTCACCCTTGTTATATGATATTGTTTATCCGTTATATGACATATTTTTGTACAATTTGGGATTACTATATTGATTGTAATGATTGAATTGCTTGATATACAATTGTTGTTTGCTTGGTGATCTCTGTGAGATGAGTTCTATACCCGAACTCGAGTGCACCTTAGGATAGGAGAATGGCGTAGTCTCGTCGACTTGTGTGGAGTATTCCTTAGCAAGTTGACTTGCGAGTCCATTCACTTGGTGGAGGTCATGTTGGATTAATAATGTCACACAAGTCATTTGTGGTTAGGCATTATTCTTTCAATCATGTGCCTTAGAAGCCAAGGACCTTAGTTTACCAAGCCCATCTTGGCCTATTTTTAGGACGTAGTGCGGAGGTCGTTCAGATGTAAGATCTGATGCGATTGTTACGCGATACTACACTCATAAGAGTCTCTCTTGAGAATATTTTTGGAATACGAGTATTCGTTCCTCCGATAATATTCGAAAGATGGGATGATGACTATGGGAACCTCTTGTAGAACATGTTCGGCAGGTTCAAACCATAGTACACTCCCTTTGGGTGGTTCTTAACCGAGACTCCATGCTCGTGACTCTCAACAAACCCGTGATTCATGGTTGAGTTGTTCAGACATCCTTAATATCAATGGAACTTGGGTGTCGATAAGGTGTAAACCATAATCCACCAAAATGGATGATTGATATTAAGGATGATTGAGTCGGTTCATGTATTGTTAATATCAATGGAACTTGGGTGTCGATAAGGTGAAAACCATAATCCACCAAAATGGATGATTGATATTAAGGATACTATGAGCTTTCCCATGACCTTTGTCTGGTGTGCTTTGCTTGATCCTTGAGTGTGATTGTTGCATTCATGCATTCATGTCATCAGAAAAATGAGAAAATTTTCAAGGAACTTAAAGGGTTTATTTGCAAAATTTTCAGACATGGAAAGACCAAAAAGGCATACAAAGAAGTACAGCTTTAGACAGCCCGATCTGAAAGAGTTAAGGAATCTGACATCCTATGTATTAGATCCCTTGGGTTTCAAAGCTCATTATGGGAAGCTTCTGCCTCTGTTGACTACTCAGGTTGACGAAGGGTTGATGAGTACTTTGGCACAGTTCTATGATCCTCTGTATCACTGCTTCTCTTTTCCGGACTTTCAGCTGTCGCCTACGCTCGAGGAGTACGCTCATCTCGTGGGTATTCCTATTCTGGATCAGGTGCCGTTCAGTGGCTTAGAGAGTATTCCGACTTCTCGAGAGATCGCAGACTTGTTGCACATAGATGAATCCCTGATTGAAGCGCATATGACCACCAAAGGTGGAATTCAGGGTCTTCCTTCCGATTTCCTCATTGCTCAAGCTACTGTTTATGGGAAGGCCATGAGTGAGGATGCCTTTGAGGCCATATTCGTGCTGCTCATCTATGGTTTGGTATTGTTCCCCAACATCGACAAATTTGTGGATGTGAACGCCATTAGGATCTTTTCTGTTCTTCATCCCGTTCCTACTTTGTTGGGTGATGCCTATTTCTCTTTGCATCTGGGGAATGCAAAGGGTGGAGGAGTTATTGTGTGTTGTTTGCCTTTGTTGTATAAGTGGTTTATTTCTCACTTACCGCAGACGGTTGCTTTCAAGGAGAACAAGGGATGTCTACGGTGGTCTACGAGACTTATGTCTCTCACTAATGATGATATCTCTTGGTATGATCGCGTGTATGATACAATTCAGATCATTGATTATTGTGGTGAATTCCCTAATGTGCCTCTTCTTGGTACATGTGGTGGAATAAGCTACAACCCTATCTTAGCACGTCGTCAACTTGGGTTCCCCCTAAAGGATAAACCTCATAACATTCTGTTAGAAGGTGTATTCTTTCAGGAGGGTAAAGATCCCCAAGGCCTGAAAGCCAGGATGGTCCGCGCTTGGCGCAAGATTCACAAGAAGGGTAGAAATGAGTTGGGTCCGAAGAACTGCATTGCTTTGGAGCCGTATACTTCTTGGGTCAGACATAAAGCATCAGAGTATCTTATGCCATATGATTATCTGAGACCTACACCGTTGGTTGTGGCTGGGCCTTCAACCCTCCCTAACCAAGGCGTAGAGGATTTGAGAGAAGAAGACCTTTCACGTGCCTGGATCCGTGAAAGAGAAGAGTTGCTTCAACAACTTAAGGAGAAGGACGCTCTGATCGAATTCCTCGAGCACCAGGTGATAGATGATCCGAATGATACCTGGACTTCTCTGCTTCCTCAGTCTTCCAAATTCTGGAAGAGGAAGTATGATCGACTTGCTAAGGAGAAAGCGGATATGGAAGCAGCATATGAGAGAGAGATCAAGAGGCTTTGTGTATCTCGTCTTCCGGCATCTCGAGCTTCTAGGGATCCATAGGATGTTTATTTTCCTTTTCCCTTGTGATATAATCAACAATGCTGTACTTCTTTGTCTCGAATATATATTTGATGAGATATTTTCCATATGCGATTAAATGCTTTAAATTTCAAAAATTTGCAAATACAACCCTAAAAGTTCCTTGAAATAAAAATAAAGCATATGCACAAGCATTGCATGCATCATTTGCATAAGCAGGTGTTGTTCTGGTCTTCTTATCTGTGGCCTAACTCTGTGCTCTTCATTTATTTTGAAGACAAGCTGACTCATCGGTACTACACCCGAGCTAATTCTGCAAGAGTGATGGATCAGTTAGAACAAGAGAACCGAGAGCTAAAAGAAGAGGTCGCTAGACTGAGTGCTCTGATGGAGCAATTCTTGGCTGCTCAGAATCAATCGTCTCCACCGCCTGCAACTCCTCCCCAGAGGACTGTTATATCTGAAGTAGTCACGTCAACTGTGCCAGCTGCCAGTGCCCACTTCGTGTCGAATGCCATGCCAGCCGGGTTTCCTTGGGGTATGCCTCCAGGTTTTATGCCAGATATTCTAGCTCCTACATTTGCTTCCATGCCGGCATCTAGCCCGGTCCTTACAATGCCTCCTCCTGTCGTGCATACCATTCCCAGGGTAGACGACACCATCTATCATTCTGAGCCGTCTGAGGGCCCAGATGTTAATGAAAAGATGGATGCGATGAACGACCAATTTCTTGAACTCCGCAAGGAATTGAAGACCCTTCGAGGGAAAGACTTGTTCGGCAAGTCTGTTGCTGAATTTTGTTTAGTTCCCGGTGTTAAGATACTTGTCAAATTCAAAGTCCCTGACTTTGAGAAGTATAAGGGGAACACCTGCCCGCTCAGCCACCTGGTTATGTATGCCAGGAAAATGTCTACTCAAACAGATAATGATCAGTTGCTGATTCATTATTTTCAGGATAGTTTGTCCGGTGCAGCTCTTCGTTGGTATATGAGCCTTGATAGTGCAAACATCCGTTCCTTCAACGATCTTGGCGAAGCCTTTGTCAAGCAATACAAATATAATGTGGATATGGCTCCTGACTGTGATCAACTCAGAGCTATGTCCCAAAAGGACAAAGAGACATTCAAAGAGTACGCCCAGAGGTGGCGAGAGCTGGCAGCTCAGATTACTCCTCCGCTGGAAGAGAAGGAGATGACTAAGATCTTTCTGAAAACTCTTAGTTCATTTTATTATGAGCGGTTGGTCGCTAGTGCTCCCTCTGATTTCATCGAAATGGTGAACATGGGGATGCGATTGGAGGAAGGAGTCCGGGAAGGAAGTTTGTCTAAGGATGAAGGCTCTTCTAAACGATATGGGGCGTTTAAGAAGAAAGATGGGGAGACACATGCTGTGCAATCCCATGTTAAACCCAGAAGACCCTCTGCCAAGAGGAAGCCTGCGCGTCATGCCAGCAGTCAGCATCAGGTGGCTCATATAGCACCTGTCTTCAGAGACAACAATCAGCATAATCAGCAACAACCTCAGTATCAACAGCGACAACGCCGACAGCAACAGGCTTACCAGCCTCGTGGCAACAGTAATCAGGCTAATTTGAATTATGATAGGAAGAAGATCACTTTCGATCCTATTCCTATGTCATACGCTGAGCTATATCCCTCTTTAATAGAGCGGAAACAGATTACCCCGAGGGATCCTCCGGTTGTACCTGCTAACCCACAGTGGTGGTACAAGCCCGACCAGCATTGTGTTTATCATTCCGGTGCTCCGGGACACAATATAAAAAACTGCTATCCATTGAAGACTAAGGTGCAAGACCTTATGAGATGCGGCATTCTGAGCTTTGAGGACTCAGGCCCCAATGTTACGAAGAACCCATTGCCCGAGCATGGGAAGTCGGTTAACATGGTCCAGGGTTGCCCTGGCAAGTATAAGGTCAAATATGTAAGCCATATTCGACAGTCATTGGTTGAGTTGCATCGTTTGCTGTGTGAATACAGTCATATGGAGCACGACCATGACAAATGACGTATCTGCTCTGTCAATCGTCTGGGTTGTCGCCAAGTGCGCAGAGAGCTGCAAGAGCTGCTAGATGATGGTACTATTGAGATTCTTCAGAACAGAAATGTTGATGAAGATGAACCAGAAGTAAATGTGATTTCTCGTGTGTTCAAGATTCCTGAGCCTGTTGTCATCCGTTATGATGGTAGCAAGCCGAAGGCCTCTCCTCCCTTGGTGATCAAACCTGCAGGTCCTGTGCCTTATGCTTCAGATAAAGCAATCCCCTTTCGTTATAATCCAGTTGCTGTGGAAGATGGGAAAGAAGTGCCTTTGCCTTCATCTTCTGTGGTAAATATTACTGATGTGAGCGGGTTGACCCGTAGTGGTCGTGTATTTTCTGCACCCCCGAAGCCTCATGTTGTTTCTGATTCTGCTAAGCGTTCGGTTGGGACTGCGGTGAATGTTCCGAATCCGGCATTTGTTGCCAAACCCTCCTCTGTACAAAAGACTTCTGCTTCTTCTGTTGGCCCTAGTGGCATTGTGAATGAAGACTGTGATGAGATGCTGAGGCTCATCAAGAAGAGTGAGTACAATGTTGTAGACCAGCTTCTACAAACGCCGTCCAAGATCTCCGTGCTATCTTTGCTTCTGAATTCAGAACACCATAGGGAGGCTCTATAGAAAGTATTGGACGTGGCTTATGTTGATCATGACGTCACTATTGAACAGTTTGACAGTATAGTTGCAAACATCACTGCTTGCAACACTTTGAGTTTCTGTGATGCTGATCTCCCTGAGGAGGGAAGAGACCACAACATGGCTTTACATATTTCCATGAATTGCAAGACCGACGCCATGTCCAACTTGCTAGTGGACACTGGGTCATCTTTGAATGTATTGCCGAAGACCACTCTTTCGAGATTGTCATATCAGGGGCCTCCTATGAGGCAGAGTGGTGTTGTTGTGAAAGCTTTCGATGGGTCGCGTAAGACCGTGATTGGGGAAGTTGATCTCCCAATCAAGATTGGACCAAGTGATTTCCAAGTTACCTTTCAGGTTATGGATATCCACCCATCTTATAGCTGTCTCCTTGGTAGACCATGGATTCACGAGGCTGGCGTCGTGACATCCACCCTACACCAGAAGCTGAAATTCGTCAAGAATAAGAAACTGGTTGTGGTAGGGGGAGAAAAGGCTCTCTTGGTTAGCCACTTGTCTTCTTTCTCATATATTGATGCCGAAGATGAAGTTGGAACGCCTTTCCAATCTTTGTCTGTTGCTGAGCCAATTGAGAAGAAGTCTCCTTCATTTGCTTCCTATCGTGATGCGAAACTGGCCATTGAATGTGGTGCAGTTGCTGGTTTAGGAAAGATGATTGAGCTTGAAGATAATAAATCTCGGGCTGGCATTGGCTATTCTTCTGGGGTCTTCAATGAGAAAGGGCTGTTCAAGAGTGGAGGTTTCATCCATGTTGATCAAGTTGAGGAAACTGCTGCTATTCTGGAAGACGATGCAGAGGATTTGAGCAACTTCGTTATCCCTGTCGGTGTCTGCCACAATTGGGTCGCTGTGGATGTTCCCACGGTCATTCATAAGTCAGCGTAATTTGTTCACTTTGTTCAAAAACCCTTCTCCCATGCCAAAAGGAGAAGTGATGACACTCTTGGCAGCATTTATACAATGATATTTCATTCAATTAATGCATTGTTAAACATTTGTTTTTCCATTTGTTTTCACTTTTTGCTTTTGCATGAAATCGGTGATCACAAAAAACCCTAAAAACAAGAATAAAAGCAATCTTTTCATCTGCATAATGATTTGCTTGTTTAAATTCTAAAGCTTTTTATTATCCAAAATCATTATGCAGGTTGATTCTAAAACCCATTGAACATAATGATCCAACGCCATCTCCCAATTTTGAATTCCCTGTATTTGAGGCAGAGGAAGATGATGTTGAAGGGATTCCTGATGAGATTACCCGTCTCCTTGAGCACGAGAAGAAGATCATTCAGCCGCATCTCGAAGATCTGGAAACAGTCAACTTGGGGTCTGAAGATTGTGTTCGTATGGTGAAGATTGGGGCACTTCTTGAAGAGTCTGTCAAGAAGGGGTTGATCAGTTTGCTACGAGAATATTTTGATATCTTCGCTTGGTCGTATGAAGACATGCCAGGTCTAGATACAGATATTGTGCAACATTTCTTGCCTTTGAAACCTGAGTGCGTGCCTATGAAGCAGAAGCTCAGAAGAACTCATCCAGATATGGCAGTGAAGATCAAAGAGGAAGTTCTGAAGCAAATTGATGCGGGGTTTCTGGTGACTTCTACATATCCTCTATGGGTGGCCAATATTGTGCTTGTGCCTAAGAAAGACGGAAAAGTCCGTATGTGTGTTGATTACAGAGATTTAAATAAGGCTAGTCCAAAAGATGATTTCCCTCTACCACACATTGACATGTTGGTAGACAATACAGCCAAATTCAAAGTCTTTTCCTTTATGGATGGATTTTCCGGATATAACCAAATCAAGATGGCACCCGAGGATATGGAGAAGACAACATTCATCACACCTTGGGGAACATTCTGTTATCGAGTGATGCCCTTCGGTTTGAAGAACGCCGGAGCCACGTATCAACGAGCTATGACTACCTTGTTTCATGATATGATGCACAAGGAGATAGAGGTCTATGTTGATGATATGATTGCTAAGTCCCGAACGGAAGTTGAACATGTTGAGCATTTGTTGAAGCTTTTTCAGCGTTTGAGGAAGTACAAGCTTCGCCTGAATCCGAACAAATGTACATTTGGAGTTCGTTCTGGCAAGTTGTTGGGTTTTGTAGTCAGCGAGAGAGGTATTGAGGTTGATCCTGCAAAGGTCAAAGCAATACAAGAGATGCCTGCACCCAAAACTGAGAAGCAAGTCCGAGGTTTTCTTGGCCGCTTGAACTATATTTCCAGATTTATATCCCACATGACTGCCACATGTGCGCCGATATTCAAGCTCCTCCGGAAAGATCAGTCTCTTGATTGGACCGAGGATTGCCAGAAAGCTTTCGATAGCATCAAAGAGTATCTGTCTGAACCTCCGATCTTGTCTCCGCCTGTAGAAGGAAGACCTCTGATCATGTATTTGACTGTTCTTGAAGACTCGATGGGTTGTGTACTCGGTCAGCAAGATGAATCAGGGAAGAAAGAATCTGCTATTTACTACCTCAGTAAGAAGTTTACTGATTGTGAGTCTCGATACTCTATGCTTGAGAAGACGTGATGTGCTTTGGCTTGGGCTGCTAAGCGTCTACGCCAGTACATGATAAATCATACAACTTGGTTGATATCCCGAATGGATCCAATCAAGTATATTTTCGAGAAGCCTGCCTTAACTGGGAGGATTGCCCGTTGGCAGATGTTGTTGTTTGAGTATGATATCGAGTATCGAGCTCAGAAAGCTATCAAAGGTAGTATCTTGGCTGACCATTTAGCGCACCAGCCGATTGAAGATCATCAGTCTGTTTAGTACGACTTCCCAGATGAGGAGATTCTGTATTTGAAAATGAAAGATTGTGATGAGCCTACACTTGATGAGGGTCCGGAACCTGGTTCCAGATGGACGATGGTGTTTGATGGCGCTGTAAATCAGTACGGAAATGGAATTGGGGCGGTAATCATTACTCCTCATGGCACACATATTCCTTTTACAGCAAGGCTAACTTTCAAATGCACGAATAATATGGCTGAGTATGAAGCTTGTATTATGGGACTGGAAGAATGCATTGATTTGAGAATCAAGCATCTTGATGCGTATGGTGATTCGGCCCTGGTTGTCAATCAGATCAAGGGTGAATGGGAAACGAATCAACCTGGTCTCATTCCGTATAGAGATTATGCGAGGAGGATTTCAACGTTCTTCACAGAAGTTGACTTTCATCATATTCCTCGAGAGGATAATCGGATGGCAGATGCGCTTGCTACGCTTGCTTCAATGATTGTAGTCAAGTATTGGAATGAAGTTCCCAATATCACCGTGATGCGCTTGGATATACCAGCTCACGTGTTTGCAGTTGAAGAAATGAATGATGACAAACCTTGGTATTTTGATATCAAGAATTTCCTCCAGAACCAGGTCTACCCGCCTGGGGCATCTGTGAAAGATAGGAAAACTTTGAGAAGGTTGTCAGGCAGTTTCTACCTCAGTGGTGAAGTGCTGTACAAGAGAAATTTTGACATGGTTTTGCTCAGATGCATGGTAAGACACGAAGCAAACCTGTTGATGACTGAGGTCCATGAGGGTTCATTTGGTACTCATTCCAATGGACATGCCATGGCTAGGAAGATGCTGAGAGCAGGCTACTATTGGCTGACAATGGAGTCTGACTGCTGCAAGTATGTGAAGAAATGCCACAAGTGTCAAATTTATGCGGATAAGATTCATATTCCTCCGACACTTCTAAATGTGATTTCAGCACCATGGCCTTTCTCTATGTGGGGAATCGACATGATTGGCATGATTGAACCGAAAGCATCCAACGGACACAGGTTTATTCTCGTAGCAATTGACTACTTCACCAAATGGGTTGAAGTCGCTTCGTATGCGAATGTGACCAGGCAGGTGGTCGTGAAGTTTATCAAGAATCAGCTGATTTGCCGTTATGGTGTGCCAGATAAGATCATTACTGATAATGGATCTAATCTGAATAATAAGATGATGGAAGAGTTGTGCGCTGAGTTCAAGATTGCACACCATAATTCCTCTCCTTACAGACCCAAGATGAATGGGACTGTTGAAGCTGCTAACAAAAATATTAAGAAGATTATCCAGAAGATGACAGTTACGTACAAAGATTCGCATGAGATGCTACCATTTGCTTTGCATGGATATCGTACATCTGTCCGCACTTCAACAGGGGGAACCCCTTTCTCTCTTGTTTACGGCATGAAGGTTGTTCTCCCAGTAGAGGTGGAGATCCCATCAATGAGAGTCTTGATGGAAGCCAAGTTGACTGATGCTGAATGGATTCAGAGTCGTTACGACCAGTTGAATTTGATTGAAGAGAAGCGATTGACTGCCATGTGCCATGGTCAGTTATATCAGCAGAGAATGAAGAAGGCATTCGATAAGAAGGTCAAACCTCGTGTGTTCCGAGAAGGAGACCTCGTGCTCAAGAAAGTCTTGCCTTTCGCGCCCGATTCCAGGGGCAAGTGGACTCCAAACTATGAAGGTCCATATGTTGTTAAGAGAGCCTTTTCAGGCGGAGCTTTGATGCTCACAACAATGGATGGGGAGGATTTCACTCGTCCTGTGAATTCAGATGCAGTCAAGAAATACTTTGCCTAAAAAAAAAGTATGCAAAATAAAAACAGAATAGCTCGCTAATTTGAAAACCCGAAAGGGCGGCTTAGGCAAAAATGAGCGTCTCGGTGGAGAACCCGAAAGGGCGATCCAGGAAAAAGTTAGAGACATGAAAAAAAATGAATTTGCATCCCGCTAGATTGAGTACCTCACCATGGGGAAATCTAGGCAAAATTTAGGGATTGGCAAGTAACTGCATCCTGACAAGACTTTCTGTTCCACAGCTGTCTGTTCGTCAGAGATTCTCGATTCGTCGTCAACTGAAGCTTCGAATACATCGAATTCAAATTGGTAGAGAAAGGATCATTATGTTCAATGTAGCCCTCTTCCAATATATATCACTGATTTCAAATTTGTACAGATCTATGGAGTCTTGCCATTTGCAGGCTACCATTCCATCAAATCAATTTGAGCTTTTATCCAATTATTTGCACTCTTATTTGTTTCAATTCAACAAATGTTTTGCATGTTTTAATTGATAAAATGTCATTGTTTTAAACAAATACAAATTTTTCAAAAATTGTTTTAAACAAAGTGAACATTCACAATGATGAAAGGATACTTAAGAATTTCTCAGTGCTCTCCCAAGGGTGGCATGATTTCCAACAGGGTAAGACATTTGCTCATATTCCTGGCATTGGTTGTATCCTCTTTCTCCAGATTGTTGTTGGGGTTGTTCCCCAAGAAGAGCTTCTGTTGAGATTTTGTGTTCCCAGAGCAGAGTGTTTTTTGAGAACTTCATGGTCCTCTCCAACAATATTCTCTCCCCAGCATGGTTGCTTTCCTTTTGGAAGATTCGGACGTTAGTGGGTTGATACCCCGGTACTTCGTCTGTTTCCTCAGTATAGTCACCAGCGGAGTTGATGGTATGATGTACTTCATCTATGCTATATCTCCCCATCAGAGCATTTGTTGAGGTTTTCACCTCTTATCCCTTCAACAGAGTAGTGATTATTTCCTCCTCAGCAGTTGGTAGTTTCTTCTTGGAAGGTTCAGCATTTGGTGGTGGATTCCCCAGCTCTCCTTCTCTTCCTCAGATAATTCGCCAGTAGATTTGTGTTACGGTGGATTGTGTCTGTGATGTTTCCCTGCAGAAGTTTCGTGATTTCCCTGCAGTATTGCCAACAGATTTGATATCCTCAACAGAGTTGCTTTTGTGGCAGTTTCTGCCTATTGTAAGCTTCTGTTCCCTAGTTGGGTTGGTCGGTGATCTATCATCCATAGATCTTGGTGATTTCCTGATGCTGTTGATCCCTAGTAGAGTGGCTTGTAGCAGAATCTACTTGTGTGATCTATTTTCCCTCAGTGGGTTTATTCCCCAATGGAGTGGCTGACAGTATCCCCAGTAGAGTTGCTTGTGCGGCTATATTCTACTTGTGTGTTCGGTTCTCTTCAGCAATTCTTGCTTGTGTGGTGAACTTTTGTTTCCCAGTTGATACTGAGGATCCCTCTGCAGAAATCTCGGGATTTCTCCTTTTCCCCAACAGATTTGTTTTTGTGGCAGTTTCTGCCTGTTGTTTACCTTTGTTCCCCAGTTGGGTTGATTGATGATCCATCACTCAGAGATTTTGTGATTTCTTTGATATCTCTGATCTTTTGCTTCCCCGCAGATCTTTGCTTTTTAGCAATCCGATCTCCAGCAGACTGGCTTTCCAGTTGGATTTCCCTCTGGAAGTGTAGTACCGGGCGTTTGATTCCTGGGCCTGTTTGTGTTAGAAATGTCTGTTTTGTCAGCATTCATCAAACATAAATCACGCATATTCATGCATACTTTCAACATATAGATATTCATGATTGCATTTTTTGCCATATATCTTTTGTTTGTTGTCTCCTGCTAACGGTGATGTAGATCTCTCTATGTAGATCTTCCAAAGCAGATGTCGGGTGTCTAATCTCTCAAGGTAGAGTCAGCCCCATAAGCAGAAAGTGTCTGTCTTTCCTTCTGCAATTCCCCACTGAGATACATCCTCGTGGATGACGGTTTCTTCCGTTTCCTCCCAACACATATATTGGGATGGATCTTCCTATTGAGTTATATCCTCATTAGGACGGATCTTGGTTCAGTTTGCCCTTTTGGTTTGATCCCGAATTGGCATTTTTTCAACTGTCTCTTGTGCTTCCCTGTGAAATAAACAAATGAATTGCCCAGTAACCGGCAATAATTCTTTTTTCATCCCCAGTGAAGTTTGAGCCTCTACCCAGTAACCGGTAGTTGTAAGTCCTATGTTCCTTTTCTTCTTGGCGGAATTTGTGGTTATATACCTTTTATTCCTCAGGAGAGTTGTTGGGCCTCTACCCAGTAACCGGTAGCTGTAAGTCCTATGTTCCCCTTTCTTCTTGGCGGAATTTGTGGTTATATACCTTTTATTCCTCAGGAAAGTTGTTGGTTTTCTACCTAGTACCCGGTAGTTGTAAATCCTGTATACCTTTTTTCCCTTTTGTGGAATCTGTGGTTGTGAACATTCTTTGTTCCTCAGCAAGAGTTGTTGGTCTTCTACCCCGTACTCGGTAGTCGTAAATCCTTTTCTCCTTGCTCTCCAGCAGTTGGTGGTTTGTTATAAACCCTATCTTGTTTCCCCGTGCAGAGTTGTGATTTCTTTCATTCCCCACGCAGAGAATTGTTGGTTTTCTACCGTATATTCGGTAGTTATAAATCCTACTTTTATCCCCTAGCAGAGGTAACCTTTGTGGTTCATTCTGGTTGATGGTGGATTTTGTGGTCTTCTACCCAGTTTTCGGTAGTTGTAAACCCTATGTTGTTGTTGTACCCCTAGCGGAGTCTGTGCTTTCTTGTGGATAATTGTCGTATGCTAGCAATTTTATCCTCAGCCAGAGTTTTGGTTTTCTACCCCGTATTCGGTAGTTGTAAACCCTAATTTCTCCCTTTTGCAGAGTTAACCTTGTTGTTCATCCTAACCGATGATGGTTACTCTTTATGGTTATCTTCATCTAGTATTCGATGTTGATATTCCCTCTTTCTTCTGGGTAATTGTCGTATGATAGCAATTTTATCCTCAGCAGATCTTTCCTTGTGGATAATTGCCGGTTGCTAGCAATTTTATCCTCAGCGGGTCCTTTCACCGTTTGCCAGTGATTTGTTCCCTGGATCATTGATGTTTATCAATGCATCCCCGGAGTTCCTCTTTCATTTACCCTTTTGTCGGTAATGATTGTTGCTCCCTTTGATTGGTCATCTTTATATACCTAGTTTTGGTATCCCGATGCCTTTCTTTTCGGTCGATTTATCCTTTATTAACCCAGTAACCGGCTGTGGATAATCTTCCATGCGAGTATGTTATCCACGTTCTGACGGTAATGGATAATATATCTCATGCACTCTTCAGTCGAAGCCTGTTGTGTTTCCCCAGTCGAGTAAGATTCATGTCCCTTTGTGGAATTGAATATTCGTTGTTTTCTGGATAATTGCCGGATGCTTGCAATTTATCCCCTGTGAGTTATCTTTCGTTTACCTTGTTGTTCTTGGTAACGATTGTTTCTCTTTTTTGGTAGGTCACCTATCATATACCCAGTAACCGGTATCTCTGGTGTCTCTTCCTTTTCGAGTGTATTATTCACGTTCTGACGGTAATGAATAATATATCTCATTCACTCTTTGGTTGGAATCCTTTGTTGATTTTCCCCAGCGGAGTAAGATTCGTATTCTTTGTAGAATCGAATATCCATCCTTTGATAAGTTTGTGTTTTGCTCTCTTCAGGATGATGAGTGTCTTGGTAGTAAAAACCAATTCACGTGTTCGGTAGGTCACCTATTATATACCCAGTAACCGGTATCTCTGGTGTCTCTTCCTTTTCGAGTATATTATCTACGTTCTGACGGTAATAGATAATATATCTCATGCGAGTATACTATCCACGTTCTGACGGTAATGGATATTATATCTCATGCGCTCTTTGGGTTGTTTCCCCAGCTGAGTAAGATTCATTTTCCCGTTGCGGAGTCGAATGTCCATCCTGTAAGTCGATTTGCTTTTTCAAGCCCTCCTTTCGGATGATGAGTGTTTTGGCATATATACCAATTCACGCTTTGGTCGGTCACCTATTATATACCCAGTAACCGGTATCCCTGGTGTTCCTTCCTTTCTGCTCCCTATTATAACCTTGGTCCCCTGTGGAGTCAGATTTTTCTGAGTTGATGTACCTTTTTCAGGTCTTTCTCAGATGTTTGGTTGATTGATATCTCTCACCCTTATACCGGTCTTAGATATTCATTCTTCCTGAGCTTGTTGTTCTTTCACCTAGTAACCGGTGTTTAGATCACATGTCTCTTTGAGTTTGTTACCCAGTAGTCGGTAACACCTCATCTTGCAGTTTTTCTCCAGGAAAGTCTCTTTGTTAGACATTCCCCAGTGGAGTTTCCGTTGTGATTTTAACCTTTGCTGTATTAGTGTTTTTCCCAATATATGCATGTTTTCCCCGGCAGGGAGATTCTGTGTGATTTTTTTTCCCCAGTCCGAGTCCGGATTTTCATCCGAAGTATCCTTCGTGGATAGTTTGAGTCAGCTTGAGTCTTTCCAATGGATGTGTCTTCCTTTGGAATTCTTTTTCCCCAGTTTGAGTCCTTTACTCCTCAGTGAGGTCTCCAAGTCCAGTCGTGTCTTGTTCACGCCGCGTCAGTTTACCCTAATTCAGAGTCGTGGCCTGCTCACGCATTCTTTTTCTTTTTCTTATCCCCATGAGAGTCTTGTTAGAGTCTCTGTTCCTAGTGAGTGTATTACTCCGATGGATCGTCTTTTCTTTGTGGACTAGTATTCCCCACAGAGGTTGTTTCTTTTGCATACATACATTTGCATCATGAGGTCTCTTAGGGACCAAAATTTGTCTCATTATTGTTATTTAAGCCCATTCTACCGCGTCGAGATGAAGACTTTAACCTTCACTTCTCCGGCTAGAATGACCTTAAATAGGGGCATCTGTAAGACCCCAATTTTGTCCCTAAGATCCCTCATGGCATCATATCATAACATTTCATTGCCTCAAGGATCATTGGACACCTTGCTTCCTTCCCTATGGGTGGATCATCTTTTGAGAGTGGTTCTTGATCACCAAGCATTCATTGCATTTGTATATCATTGCTTTCCTTTTTATCACTAACCAAAAAGTACAAAAATATGTCATCTAACCTTTGTCTTGCAGATGAAGCATCAACAGTCAAGGTAATCAAAAGTTATTCATTGAGCAATAGATGGTGGTCATTCTTGAGATTTGGACCCCACAATCATTCACAAGAGTTCATATGAGCTATGATGTCATTTTGAAGCAAAATCCAAAGTGGTAGAGGCTTGAATTTCATCAGAACATTTCCCAGTCAACTGAAGACCTAGAAAGTCAACTGCAAAGTCAACTGTGGATTTGGAGGTGGGAAGTGATTAGAAATACTTCATTCATGTTCAAACAAGCCTCATTTGACATTTCAAACATTCACATTGAAGAATTTGAAGTCAGGTCAAGAATTTCCAAAAATAGCAAGTGACCTATAATTTGAACTTTCCAAAAATGGAAAGATTTTGGACCAACTTCAACTCAATATTACATCATCAAGAAAGCTTCAAATGAAATTTTGTTAAACATGAAAGTTGTAGATCTTTCTCTCTCATTTCCAAAATGTCCAAGATCATGAATTTCTCATGTGTGGTTAAGGAGATATGATCAAATCATGGCAAAGTGTGCATGGGACTTCAAATGAGTATAACTTTTCAACCAAAGCTCCAAAATGAGTGGTTCTTTTTGCTAAATTCTCCTCATGACCTCTAATTTCCAAATCATGCATCACATTACATGAATTGTCATCATATGATCACTTGTTAATCCATTGGCTTTTTGGAGGGAAATCACAAAATTCAAAATTTGGGCATTGTTTGAACTTTTTGCCATTGCCATTGGTTTCAAAATTGGATTTTAAGTGAAAATAAATCAAATTCGTGTACTGTTCACACATGCATTCCATGCATAAGGTGAAAAACCATTTTTTGCACATACACCTCATTTGGTTAACCTCACTTAGCATTTGGTTTAAACATGATTACAGCATAATTAGCAAGGCATATATAAAGAAAAATCTAACTGTTTTCAGGGGAGATTCATTTTTTCAGATCTAGATCCAAATTCTTCAAACTTTTCTCTAAAACTTTTTGCAATTTCTTCAAACAAAAGCACATTCCATTGCTTGATTCATGATCCTGAAGTGTTCTTGAGAAGAATTGGACGTGGAACCAAGAGAAACAGAGCCATATTGAAGCATACTCGAAGATGGAAGCATTCATGGTGATTTCAAATTCTGTTGAATTCAAGTGTGTTTGAACTGCATTCTCTCCATCAATCAACTCCATAAGCATTGGAATATAGAATTGAAGTATTACAAGCTGCAGATCGTGTGGATTCCAACTTCTACTCTTCAAGAGGTTACAAATCGAATCTCTTAATTTTGAATTTCCTTGCCATGATGTTGTAGATCTAAGTTTGCTGATCATTCTGAGCTTTGAATCGTGCAAATTGGTGCTATTTTGAGTTAGATATGATTAATTGAAGTTTTGATGATTGAATATTATTTTCTTCGATCCGTGCGTGTTTGGATGTTTTTGCATGAAATGATTATGGATCTTGATTGTACACTGCATGATGATTCGAATGCTATGCTTAATTTTGATTTCTGGACACATTTTCAAAAATCTGGAAAATCCAGATGAAGATCATGATGATCTTCATCTTCAACCTTGAATGTTCATCGTTTCCAGAATTTGCCACGGCTTTGCTTCAGATTAGCTACGAAACTTTGAATTAGCTACGAAATCTTTTGGCGCGCTAGGGTTTAGGCTATACGATGTCGTTTTGAGCGCGCGCCACTTTCAAAAGTTAGCCTGATTTCGATTCCCAGCGGATGCAAATATTTCAAATGCCTTGCATTTTCTCACTTTCCCTCCACATTTCATATGCTATGCTTCTCATGTTTTTTTAATTTTTTCTCAACTTGCAAAAATCATAACAAATGCAAAACTCATCCAAATTCATCCCAATTTTTTGCATTGTGATCCTTATCTTGTCTATTATTTTTTGATCATTAATTTCAAAATTGTGCTTGGCTGGATTTTATTTTGTGCTAGGTTGATTGAGCATGTATCCATTCTTGACCTTGCCTTGCTTATGCCTTTGTGAAATGCTTGTTTCTTATCCAATGAATGTGAAATTTTGCATGATAAAACTAGACACATTGCTTGACATTTTGGTGTTGATTTGGTATTTTTCCTGTGATCCATATTTGTTTTATGCTTGTGCTAAGTTGGTGTGAACATTTGTGTCACACCTTTGCTTGTCCAACTTGTACCATGTGATTGCCATGCCATATGATGTCCTATGCTTCTGAATTTTTTTGTGATACATGTTATGAATGTTGTGATTGATCATGAATTTTGTTGGAATTATTTGAATCATTTCTGATTTAATTGAGATTTTTCATTCTGATTGATCACATTTGAGCTTTAAAATTGCCTTGAACTTCACTTGATCATGAAATGATTTTGGTAATTGATTTTGATATGAGACCTTTTGGAATGTGTCAAGATGTGATTGAAGTTGATTCATGTTAAATTTCAGCTCCTGTTTTAAATTTTTTTCTCCATCTTTGACCCTAGGCTTGGACCTAGTGGTTTGTGGCTTATGTTTGAGCTTTGATTTCAGGTTAAGCAATCAAGTCCCATAATTGGTGATGCTTCATGATGTGAATATTGATGTTTGCTTGTGATTACTAACATTGTGTGTTTTGTAGGTTGATGCAAACTCATTTGATTTGTGCTTTTGGCTTGCACATTTTTGTACATTGAGATCATCTGTTGCTTATTAACTGTTATCTGATTGTCTGAGTATTGTACTGATCTGTTTAGTGTTTCCAGAGGTACTTAAGTTGCTTTAAGTTCATTGTGAACTTTGCTTTGCTTGGTTGCTTAACCACTTAGGTATAATCTCTAATCTTCATGTAGTCTGGAAGACCTACTGTTATTGGTAGGCATCTGTCTGAAGTCCTCCTTAAGAGGCAATGCTTGTGTTTGTTTAATTTTTGTGCCAAGCAGGAAAAGTCCTCTTATGAGGCAATTGGCAGATAAAAGAGATGTGAAATCCATATCCTGCTACTCAGTGTGTCATTCACCTTGCTCACACCATGTGTTGATGCATGGTGAATAATAACCCAAGATCTTATAGAGTCTATTGGTGGAGAAGAGTTCCAACTTTCTGAACGCCCACCCTTTCCATTGATCAAAGCTCTCCCTGACCAGGGATAAGAGCTATGAGGCACACCCCTCATCTCCTTTTCATCTGCTTCACCCTAACTCTCAATGTTAGGGTTAAGAGCTCAAAATACCCCATTCCAGTTGGCTGTAAAGCCTAACCCTGCTTGAGCCTAATTGATTGTGTATAGTGTGTGCTAACTGACTTGTTTGTTTGCTTACTTGATTCATCTGTGCATATTTGCTTGAGTGTGCCTTTGTGCATTTATCATCATCACTTGTATATCATTTCATAAACTTTGCTTTGTAGCATTTTATTTTGTCCATGGAGGAGGCAAGCATAAGTCCATTAATTGGCAGTTGTTTTCCTATGATATGGTAGGAGACTAGTATAAGTCCATTGATTGGCATCTGGTATCCATGTTTGTTTTTGTTTTGGGAGATTAGTATAAGTCCATTGATTGGCATCTGGTATCCATATTTTGTTTTGTGAGACTAGTATAAGTCCATTGATTGGCATCTGGTATCATTGTTTCTTTTTGCTTTAGGAGACTAGTATAAGTCCATTGATTGGCATCTGGTATCCATGTTTTGTTTTGTGAGATTGGAATAAGTCCATTGATTGGCATCCGGTATCCATCTTGTTATTTGCTTGTTGCCTATTCCAAGGGAATCACTTGAATCATCTACATATGATCTCAAGAGGTGAACATCTAAGAAGTTTTACTTTCTCACCCTCCCATCTTTTTGTTTCTTTAAACCTCCATGTGCATGTTAATCCAAAAACTTGAAAACTATTGTGCAAACATCTTCACTTCTTTTCAAATTAGAAACCTAGGCCTTAGGCCTTTGATTTTTCAAATTTCATTTTCATAATACTTCTTTGAATTGAATTCTAATCATACTTTGACCATCTTTTATGAATAAATCCTAATTGGTTAATTTCACTCATTCAATTGTTTTGTGGCTTTGTCCATTCTTGATAAGTTTTCATACATTAGCCATAGGTTTGATTTATCCTAGTTGGTTGATGTTAATCTCACCTTTTGTCCTTAGTGATTGAATTGTAAGTCTTCCTTGCTTATTATAGGGTTAACCCCTCACTAGCAAGTTGAAGCTTTTCTCACATGGTGGACTTATTGTTTGTATAAGGTTGAGTTTTCTCCCGTGGATAACGAAAGACCTTAGGGCTTTTGTTTTAAAATGAATCCACTCATATTTTGGAAATCTTTTAGCCGAACTACGGCGTTTTGATCCTTACCTTCCATGGAAAGGTACGTAGGCAACGGGTTCATCCGTTCAAACACAAAATAATAACTTGTATATTCTTTTTCGCATCCCTTCAATCCATGTTTGCACAATAAATATTTCATAAACAAATAACATTTCATACAGCAAGTTGTGAAAAGGGCTCCCTAGGAGTACCTAGGACGTTTTGGGTGCCTAACACCTTCCCATTGCGTAATTAACCCCTTACCCAGATCTCTGATCTTTTCATTAGTTTTCTATGTGTAAAACTTCTTAGGCTTTTGTTCGCTTTTTAGCCATTCCTTTGGATAAATAAAAGTGCGGTGGCGACTCGATTCTTTGTATGCTTTGCTTTTGATTTAGTTAATAAATCATAAAGTGACGAATACACCGCTACACATATATTCATGCATTCATTAACATCATCTTAATTGAAGTATTCAAGGAACTTAGAAGCATTTGTTGTAAATATCATAGGAATTTTTCACTATGGATTTTGGAAGAAGAAGAACTCAAAAGCATACTTTCAAGAGTCCAAAATTGGAGGATTTAAGACAGCTAGGATCTCTGGTGGTTAATCCTGAAGACTTCAAAGGGAAATATGGGAGACTTCTACCTCTTTTGAAGACCAACATGGTGGAGGGGGTGCTTACTACATTAGTTCAGTTCTATGATCCATTGTACCGGTGTTTTACCTTTCTAGATTATCAGCTTGTGCCTACCTTGGAAGAGTTTCATCATCTGATTAGCCTACCCATTCCTAATCAATTCCCCTTTTCCAGTTTAGAAGAAATTCCAAAGCATCAAGACATTGCAGAAGCTACTCATTTAAGGATGTCTGAGAGCAACGCTAATCTGACTACAAAAGGAGGAATTCTTGGTTTGCCTGCTAAATTATTGATAGATGAGGCTCATTATTTTGCTAGCATGAAGAGTATGGACGCTTTTGAGGTTATTCTTGCCTTGCTCATCTATGGATTATTTTTCTTCCCTAATGTTGACGACTTTGTTGACATTAATTCTATCAAAGTATTCCTAATTAGAAATCCAATTCCTACCTTGCTTGTAGATGTTTACCATTCAGTCCATCTCAGGAATCCTCAAAAGGGAGGAATGATCATATGTTATACAACTCTGCTCTACAAGTGGTTTATTTCGCACTTGCCTCGGTCTACTGCCTTTTGGGACCTCAAGGATGGTTTGCTATGGTCACAAAAGATTATGTCTCTCACTTATTCTGACATTGATTAGTTTGATCGTGCTTATGAGGGGGGTGACAATTATTGATAGTTGTGGTGAGTTTCCTAAAGTACCTCTTCTTGGTAAAAAATGAGGCATTAATTACAACCCGATTTTGACTCGCCGTTAGTTTGGATACCCAATGAAGGACAAGCCCAACACCATCTTCTTAGAGAGTTTCTTCTTCAAGGAAGGAGAAGACAACAAAGCGTTCAAAGAAAAGATTATGCATGTCTGGCGCCACGTGTTGGTGTAAGCCCTAGAGGCCAATACTTTTGGTACTTGTATTAAATTATTTATTAATAATAAAAGGCTTTTTCTTTGTTATGTTTGTTGAATAAGGTCCCTAGAATATCTAGTCCATTTAATGTATAAAGTGTGACTTGATCATGAGATCCCATTAAACATAAGGACAATATTCTTAAGGTATATGTAGTCGAGCTTTATTGTGAAGTGGGATAACATTAAAGCATTAAGACTATTATGTATATAGATTGATGATCACATCTCATGAATCATGGATAAGGAGTTATCAAGTATTAAACATATGTATGAATATTAAGAGTAATATTTATACTGGATTGACCCGCTATGAGAATACTACATAGAATGTTATGCAAAGTGTCATAAGTTATTCTCATGGTGATAGTGATGTATACCACCCTTCGACCTGAAACCACTATGGACCTTAGATGTAGAATCGAGTGCTTTATTCCTGATTAAACATTGTCTGTAACTAGATGAACATAAACACAATTGATGGGTACTTCACGAAGCATGTTGAGGGACATGAGTGACCTAGATGGAATTTGCTCATCCTGCGTAACAGGATAAATGTCTAAGGTCTCAATATTGAACTGGACAAGGATGACACGATCTATGACTTGTGTTCAATATAGACATAAGGGCAAAAGGGTAATTGTACACACAAGTATTATCACAAATAGGGATTTGTCATATCACATGACATTTTCGTGTCTTGGGTAACAGTGATGTGTTGCTAGATACCGCTCACTATTTATTATGTTAAATACGTGATTTAATATAATTGCCAATATTGCGAAAACCTACAGGGTCACCCACAAAAGGACGGATTGATGAGAGACAGAGTAAATAAGGAACATCGTAAGTTACAATGCACTTAAGTGAATTGTATAACATTGTAAGGTACGGTGCACTTAAGTAGAATATGAAATGTGGTAAGGTACCATGTGCTTAAGTGATTTTCGGTATACCATAAGATATGGGCCACATACACTTAAGTGGCCTTTTTAGCTTGCAGCCCACATAACCACTTGTGTAGAAGCATTTAATTAAATGAAATTTCGTTTCTCTCTCACACTCAAAGCCTTCATTCATAGCAGCTATCACTGAGACTGAAGGAATCTGTTCGTGTCGACTGAGTAGAGGCGTTGTCACCATTCAACGCTCGTGATCACTCTTTAGATCTGCATCAAAGGTTTCAATCTCCACGAGAGGTGACAATTTCTATCACTGATCATGCCCATTCGTAAGGATCACTAAAGGAGAATTTTTAATTTCCACTGTGTTTTTTATCGCAATTTTCCTTCAGTGGTATCAGAGCCACTTATGAAACCATGCATCTGATAACTGTTTATCTTTTGTATTTTATGTATTAATATGATTATAAGACAGAATAAATTAAATAATAAATGAGTAATTAAATTTGGCATCATGTGTGTATGATTTGGATGATTGATGTTGACTATGCTTCGGAATCCGACGTTAGTATGGTGAAGCAGCGATACATCGGTCGTCCATAGGTTACACAAATGAGATCGATCAATTTATATATGTGATATAAGTAATTTTGATGCAAAATATGGTATATATGATATACTGTTTCTATTTCGTTCATTCAAACACTTAATGATTCTTATTCATTCGAACGATCAATGGTCATTTGCTTCGGAATCCGACATTAGTATGGTAAAGCAATGACGTGTTGATTAATCATACTGAATTATCAATCGAGGTGTGTTTGACGGTATGAAATTTATGCATTAGAGTTCATGACGGTACAAGGTTTATGTTGTCAAAGAGTTATGCGATTAGGGTTGTGACTGCACAAGAGTTGTGCTTTAAAGTATCAAGTGTTGATGTGAAAAACGGCGTCGGCTGACCGGGCAGCGAAACCCTCGGCTAACTCTGTGTAATGTGATCAATTGCCGAAATTTAATTTGGTTTATTTAATTAACAAAATTTAAATTAATAATAATAATGTTTTTATTATTATTGTCTTGTGGTGATCGATTATGGCCTTAGTTTTCTTTTATTTTGTTTTTGGGATTTTAAAATACGGTCTGCGTGTCGTGCCTCTCTTTTAATCTCTTAATGTAACTTCTTTTCTCATCTTACTCCCTCGTATGTAAAACGAGTTTCTCTTATGTAATGTAATGTTATGAAGAAAGAGAAGAATACAATATCAAAGAAGTACAACCTTTAAGATCTTGCTTGGAGAAGCTTAGATCGTTATTAGGTTAGCTTAGGTTCTCTCATTGGCTTGGGAGAACAACTGCGCTAGGGGTCATAACTGTTTTATTTTGTATGCATGTTGATGCATGTGAATGTATGTTGATGCATGTGAGAGACGATTTATATGATAAATAAGCCGGTGAGATTAAAATAATTGCAAATTCACTCAAATTAAATGTTAAGTTTATGCTTTCCAAGTTTTAGCACTCATCAAGACTAGTATCGAATAATGTAGGTTTCGCCTACGCGAGGTGCATGTTCTATATTAGTAAGGTGCGATGGGATAATTATAATATCCAATTGCTAAAACAATGAGTCAAACTTAACTAAACAAATTATAATAAGATTATATACGTTTAGACGCAAGAGTTAGAAATGATCCATATGATGGATTAGAATAAGGAGTTATCCATCCAACTAAAATATTCGAGAGTTGTATTAGATACAATTGGAAGAAGTTCCTACCTAAATAACCTAGTTTTATGTAATCTGCCTACGCGGAATTAAAACAAAGTGAAATGTGGATCTCGACCCACTAGAAAATCTTCCAACGGGACTTTCCAAATCAAATGGTGAGGGCCATTTGTTTTGAGTAAAATAGTGGGAGCATATTTAGTTAAAGTCCTAATTAAATATATTATTTTAATGATACTTATATTTTCATATTTTCCATGTAGATTACCATGACAAAAAACACCTCTAACAACATTTTATGATCAATCCTTGATAAGAAAAAATTGTCTGGGATAAATTTTCTGGGTTGATACCGAAATCTAAGGATTATCCTCAAGCATGATAAAAAGTTGTATGTCTTGGAGAAACCTGTTCCTGAAGAGGAACCTCCTAGTTATGTACCTAAGGCAGAAAGAGATACTTATAAGAAGCATATTGATGATGCCATTGAAGATGTTTGCCTCATGCTAGCTACCATGAACTCGTAGTTGCAAAAGCAACATGAGAACATGGCAGCATTAGATATGATCAGACACCTGAAGATGCTCTATTAAGAGCAGACAAGGCATGTTAGTCTGTGATACTAAAGACCACCACCCTAAATTTAAAACATTCACTACGCCAAAAACTGGAATAGACAGCGCATCTTAGAGGGCGCTTTATTACAAAAGCGCACTCTAAAGTGAAGCGAAAAAATAAGGAGCGAACAATTGGAATAGACAGCGCACTTTAGAGGGCGCTTTTGTAATAAAGCGCCCTCTAAGGTGAAGCGAAAAAATAAGGAGGAGATAGAGGGACAACAATACAGGGCGCTTTTTAGAAAGCGCCCTCTAAGGTTACCCTTAGAGGGCGCTTTTAAAAAAGCGCTCTATAAGTCCATGTGCATTTCCAGTTTATAAAGCGCTTTTGGAAAGCCTTAGAGAGCGCTTTCATAAGCGCCCTCTTAGGCCCCCTTTAGAGGGCGCTTTTTTTCCACAAGCGCCCTCTAAGGTCCCCTTTAGTAAACATTAAAATTATAACATACTGCGCGTTTTGTTATTTCACTCT
This sequence comes from Lathyrus oleraceus, assembly GCF_024323335.1. Lineage (NCBI taxonomy): Eukaryota > Viridiplantae > Streptophyta > Magnoliopsida > Fabales > Fabaceae > Lathyrus > Lathyrus oleraceus. The sequence continues at coordinate 338,906,018 of NC_066583.1, forward strand.
TTGTTATTTTCGTTCTTTTTCATGTTAGGGTTCTCACTGCTACGATTTTCGCTACTTCTAAGGCGTTCTCCTTCCACCTCTGTTAGATCTACGACGTTTCCTCCTTCTATTAATTCGTCGTTAGCTGTTCGATTTTGACACCATAGGTATTTTTCTAATCTTCATATTACTTGGTTTCTCTTCTGACGTTCGCTATTGTTCATTTTTGGTTTCATTTTTCTTGGTTCATACATTTATTGAGTATTCTCAACAATAATTATTGTGTTGCAATGCTAGCAATGGAGACTAGGCATTATGGGTTAAATTTCACCAACTGTTCCATTTGTTTCTCGATGTAGAAAAAGGAGGCAGCAATATCTAAAACACCTTCTACCAATCAAAGGTACACTATGCAGCTTATGAGTGTATTTATTCTAGCATACATAGCGTAGCTAGTAACTTAAGAAGTTTAGGTATGGATGTTATTTGATAGAGTAAATTAGAGTCGACTATTCTTCTGTTAGCTTTCAGTTAGACCATTATACAATTCTACATATATATTTTCTAGTCAATGTTTATCTTTTGTAAAAACTATATGATGATATATAACTATGCTACAAATTAGTGCATACCACTAATGCTTAATGCATGGTTCATACATTCTCATGCTATTGAAGTCAGAGATATCTGAAAATGTTGAGAAACTAACTCAATAAACCGAAATTGTTTTGGTTTTGGGTTGTTGTTGGAGACATGAATTCCCTGCACAGAGACTAACTCAATAAAGCGAAATTGTTTTGTCTCATCCCATTTTTGGTTTCTCTTCTGAAATTGTTTTTTGTTTATTCTAATTAGTAATGGATAATACATGGATGTCTTCCAATCGATTGTCGAGAGAGTACGAGAATGGGGTATCAGAATTCGTTAAGTTTGCCGTTGCGCACGCCGAAGACCCCAGTAGAATGATATGTCCTTGCTTGGGTTGTTGTTATGGGAAACGGGTTGACGCAGTTCAGGTGATCGATCCTAAGTTGTGTTCTTTCTTCAAGTCAATATGCAGTAAGGTGATCGATCCTGCGATCTTACCAATGTTGCAAAAATCGTTATTACTTTGTGTGAGCTTGAAATGTTTTTTCCTCCATCATTTTTTGACATAATGGTACATCTAGTTGTTCATCTTGTGAAAGAGACACAATTGTGTGGACCAGCTTATATGAGATGGATGTACCCTGTTGAACGTTATATGAAAATATTAAAAGGGTACGTGAAGAACCGAAGTCGACCAGAAGGTTGTATGGTTGAAAGATACATTGTTGAAGAAGCAATTGAGTTTTGTACTGAATATTTGTCTAATGTTCAGTCAATCGGACTCCCCAAGTCTCGGCTTGTCGAAAAGAAAGAAGGAAAAAATCTAATTGGAAATAAAATCGTGGTAGTATCAAGGGTCGAACGGGATCAAGTGCATTTGTATGTTCTGCACAATGAGAATGAGGTTGAGCCGTATGTTGAAATTCACAAGGATGTTCTTCGAGGTTTAAATCCCAATAGAAATGAAAATTGGATAGTACGAGAGTACAATCGATGTTTTATACCTTGGTTTAAGGATCATATTTATTCAAAGTATTATTCAGATCTCGCTTCAATAACAGAAAGGTTGAGATGCTTAGCATATGGTCCAAGTTTCCATGTTTTTTCTTATAGCGCATACGCGATTAATGGATACACATTTTATACCAAAGAACAAGATGATAAAAGTACTATGCAGAATAGTGGTGTCACCGTGGTAGCTGAAGCAATGCACATATCAAGTGTGAAGGACTTAAACCCCAAATTTGCAAATCTGTCGTATTTTGGTGTTATCGAGCGCATTTGGGTGTTTGATTATGAGAAGTTTCAGATTCCTATATTTGGTTGCAAGTGGGTTGAAAATAATAACGGCATTCGAATGGATAAGTCAGGATTTTTGCAAGTGGATCTTAATAGGGTGGGATACAAAGATGAGTCTTTTATTCTAGCCTCTCAAGCTAGACAAGTGTTCTATGTCAATGATCCGAAAAGTACGAAATGGTCTATAGTTCTTTTTTCCAACAAAGTAATTGATGAAAACACTGGAGATCAAGGTGATATTGATGTTGAGAATGAATCGTTTACCAGAAATGATCAAGATGAGAATATTATATCAAATGATTCATATATTAGAAATGATCATAATGAGGGTATTTGGATCAATCCAACCGTCCGTGTTGTTAAGAGACATGTAGAACATATTCCAACCAAGAAAAGAAAGAGAACTTAGTGAAAAAGGTACAGGTCAAATGATTTTAATTGTTTTCTTTATTACAGGTAAAATGGCTTTTATTACAGCAAATCGAGTCAGTTGCATAAAAAAAAAGGTATAAACACAATTATATGATATTTATGCATAGAAAATGTTAATTCTTGATCTTATACTTCACCTAACTAATTTTATGATATTTTAGGTTCATGCTATTGATATTGAACAAAAAGAGGTTGTTGCTAAGAAGACTGCGGCTAGCAAAAAAAACATACATCTCAGAGATGCTTTTGCTACTTAGTTTTATTTCTTTTTAAGTTATGAATTGGTTGTATATTTAGAATCTTTAGAAGTTAAACGATTATATATCAGTGGATTGTTGTATATGTATGGATTGTTGTATATAAGGATTGTTGAATGCAATGTGTGAAAAAGGGCTTCAAATTATACAGTTTTAAGTGTACTGCTTCAATATACAGGTTGTCTAAAATAAATAAATAAATATAGCGCTTTTTAAAAAAAAAAATTTAAATAACCACCCACTTTAGAGGGCGCTTTCCAAAATAAGCGCCCTCTAAACCCTTTAAATTTTCACTTTAGAGGGCGCTTTCCAGTAAAAGCGCCCTCTAAACCCTTAAAAGTTTCCACTTTAGAGGGCGCTTTCCAGTAAAAGCGCCCTCTAAACCCTTAAAAGTTTCCACTTTAGAGGGCGCTTTCTTTAAAAAGCGCCCTCTAAAGTGGCCCTTAAAGGGCTTAAAGAGCCACTTTAGAGAGCGCTTTCACCAGGAAAAAAAGCGTTGTCTTTACCTATGCCAGCGCCAGATTAGAGGGCGCTTTAAAGCGCTGTTATAGGCCAAAAAAAGCGTCCTCTTTTCCCTTATTTGGCGTAGTGATTGTTATTCCATAGTAACCTCAGCCTTATAAGTATGATATTATAATAATTTTATTTCTTTTGGATACCTAAACCCAATGATATAAAGTCATTACAGGTAATTTGTAATACATAGAAATTTTATTTGTTCAAAACAAAGAAATGGATATGGTTCAAAGGGGCTAGAAAAGAAAATCATTGGAAACATTGTTTCAACACTCCGAAGAGGTTGTACACTTACAAAAACATAATTTAAATTCATAATAGTTTGATTCAACTCACAATTGGTGAAAAGTAGTATGCAAACTCACATTTTGAGAGGCGGAAAAAATCTTAGTTACTTCATAGAATAATTTTAAAAAATTGAAAAAATTCTAACAGTGTCCCAATCAGCACTATTAGGGGGATTACCTTTTCTAGAGATCTCTCTATAACTTAACTCTTTATCCTCAAGCTTTTCAAAAGCAACTTGAAACTTCTCTGCAACCCCTAACATCAAATATGTTGAGTTCCAACGAGTTGAAACATCGAGAAATACTAGTGTTTTGCAAGGTATTCTAGCAAATTCAATGCATTATTTAAATTTTGCTTCCCTATAAGGTGAGGACTTAACAAATATAAAATCATCCATAAATTATTAGCTTTCAAACCCTTCATTTACCACCAAGTTTAATACATCAGCAGAACACCTCATATAAAAACATTCTTCATCCTTTATCAACCCATTCATAGTTGTTATTTTTTTATTCATATATGCTATAACTACATCATTTGAAGTTGCATTATCAATAGTTATGGTAGACACGTTTCTAATTCTCCGATCCCTTAACACCTCTTCATTCTTCCTATCTATAGTGTCACCCTTGTGATTTGAAATTACTGTGAAACTTATATATAAGAGAAAATAGGATATATACTGGTAGTGTAAATTAATTGTATACTGTCAATCAATCAACATCGTGTTATTGATGTGACATGGCTGGATGATAAACTCATATTGGATGACAATATAAAATATTTTACATAACCAATATAATCATTAAATTATATATATATATATATATATATATATATATATATATATATATATATATATATATATATATATATATATATATATATATATATATATATTAAAAAACATAGTGGGGCAGATGCCCCCATATGAATACACTTCCCTTCGTCCCCGGAGGGATCAGTTAATACAAGAAGTGAAAGACATTTTCATGAATTTTAAAATGTAATGGATCATGTTGGTGGTTTCATGAGTCTTAGTGTCACAAAAATATCTTTTGTGGCAGTGTTCACAAGTTACAGTTGGTGCATCATCTAAATCATCAAATAATCTGTTAAAGTGTTCTTAACAAGCGGATGATTGTCTATGACAACTTGCGTTAACTTTCCTCTTCTCTGCATCTTGAGTATCAACTAATTCAGATTCAACTGCTTTAGTTGTTACTGCTGCACCAATTTCATTATTGAAATTTTGAATAGATAACTTTTGATTAAACTCACCCATCACTAAAATAATGAAGGATCCATGATCAACTACTACTAATCACATTACACAATGTTATTTAAGCCTTAATTAATACTTACGTGTGTTTCACAAACACTTCTATACTTATTCAGCTGGTCAATGTATTATGGCCTACGATCTTTAAGAATTCTAATTAATAATCTAGTATATTTCACACACTCTATACGTATTCAACATAAATACTTTATTTAAATGATTTTAAAAAATAATATAACTTCACACACATTATACAACAAACAATATAACTTCACAGCACACAATATATGTATGAATATCCATAAATATTTACTTCAAGAAACTATTTACAGATATTTATGAGTTTTTATAAGTTATTTTCCAAAATGAATAGACTATTATAAAATAATGCATTATTTTATATAATCTCTTTTTATAAAACAAATGAATAAAACAAATGAAAGTCAGTTTGTTTTAGCTTTTTTTAAATTGATTTTTATAATGTTATGTATTTTTTTGTTGAAATTTTTTTATAAATTTTTCTTTTATAAAGCTTCAAATAAAATTTTGATTTGAATGATATTCTTAAAATACTATTTTAGGTATTTCATCATTTTATTGGGAAAAAAAATTGGATCTCAAAATTTTAAAAAATCACTTAATTTTGAAGATATTTCAAATAGTTTTTCATAAAAGTCATTTTTAAAATACAATTTTTTGAAAAAGATGTGATTACGGCTATGTTTTGATCTTCAATAATGTATGTTTATGCTATAGAATGTCAAAATTAGTCTTTCAATTTTAAAAAAATGTATTTAAAAAAATTGTAATATTTTGAAAAATATTTTTCATATAAATCATTTTTAAAAATAGAAAGAAAAAAATCTATTTTTAAAGTTATAACAAACAAACCCATAATCTGATGCACACTATATATCAAATTTCGAGAAATGAAGTCTACGGTAATTAATGTTTGGCGCATTCACATTTTTGTCATTTTATAAATCACTAGATTAAGATTAAAGGATTAAAATTTAAATATTATTTTCCATATATATATTAAATACTCCTTCTACTTCTATTTATAAATGAAAATTAATTTTTTAGATTTATTGAATCATTAATATATTTGAAGTATACAATAGATTAGATACATTATTTATTTAATGAATTTAAAAATTTAATCTTTTTCTTATAAATAGGACTAAAGAGAGTAGGAGTAAAAAAATATTTAATATGTTTGATATTGATCCAACGATAGTAAAAGTGTCGCGAGCATTACTCTTTCCACCCTTATATGGCATACGACACTCTTGAAAAACAAAAATTGTCCTTCATGCGTTCAGAGATGCATCTCCAGATGCATAAAAATCTCAACAAACTGCATTAATATGAGGTCCACCTCAGTTTGAACTAATATGGTCAGAAGATGCATCTTTGTATGTTATTTGGGCGTATCTAGAGATGCATCTCAAAAATGTTCCCTTAAGTCCTTTAAAGGTGTTGGAAAGGTGATTTATTTCGGAGATACATCTCCAAATACCCATCTGAATCATTTCAGAGCATCGCCATTGTCCCAACATTATGATTTTTTACATACAACTTATATTATAGTAAAATCAAAGTAAATTCCATGTAAAATGTAGTTACATGAAAAATAAAGTCATACATTAATCCAAAACATAATTCAATACATAACATTTATTCGAAAATACAAAAAAAAAACATCCAAACATAAACTACCTACTGAGTATGGTTAATCCCTTGCCTCCTCTACCGCGTGTACTGCACATCATTTAGTAACTCCACAATCATTGTCTCCACGAGAGCCTTTTGGGGAGTTCCATCCTCAAAAAGTCCTACATGTGTGACTCCTCTATCCATCTACGCAGTACGCTGACAAACCACCGTCAAGCTCTCGGTCTGCTCAGCCCGAAGCTCAAGTACCTCCAGGTTAGTTGGCCTAGGTGGTCCTCCATGAACATTTGGTGTCATGATAGGGTGTGACACCCTATAGAACCATGTCAAATAGCCCTTAACATAAGCCTAATGTACATGAGTTGGCTCCCGACGATACTCTTATGGTACCAGGTGACTCTCAAAATCATCCAGTATAACACCAAGATCTTTGTGGAAGACGTCGGGAGGAGAGGCCTCATAGGGAGGCCTCATAATGATCTACGTGTAACCGAATTGGCATATCACTCACTCAGGCAGATAAGGATACATAAGAGATGACTTACATGTCATCCATCCAGAGTATATAGAGATGACGTCAAACAGACGTGTCTGGCGATGACCCTCGTATGCGAAGAAGCAAATATCATCTAGTACCAAACAATAAAGAGAGACTTTAAATGAACCGACCATACCATTCCCTCTGTACGGAACCAAAGAGTATGCACGTGGCCAGTCCTTAACAATGCAGACGCAACTTCCCACATGGTGATGTGAGGAAAATGAGAGATGGTCCATCCCTGAAAATAGTCGGGATACAATATTAATAACAAATGTAACAAATGAGTTATGAAAATATTATTAACAAGAAATTACGGTAAAAAGTGTGCAACTCTCTGTCATCTCTTTGTCTTCCAAAGATAACTCTTGCCCATCTTCGAATACAGGTATACCAAACAAGCGGGGCCCCAATTGTACTCGTGAATCGCAATCAGGTCGGTGAAGTACTTAAGGTAGACCACATCGACATAGTTTGCACTTTTGTCCACAAACATAGACGTGTCAACCAGGAACAAGAGGTAACACCTCAATGCGCAATGTTGGTGGTACTCAACCTACATACCATCGCCTACAGCATCCAGGACCCACTATAGATGTTTTTTTATAAAGATTTTCCAAAAATATAAACCTAGAATGAGAACTTCTAGTGTCATGTGCCTCTTGTGCAGCCTTAGTTGGGTCATCCCCCAAATGGGTGACCATCAAGTCGACACCTTCCTCTCACCCGATCCTCTCGTGGTCCAGTAACCTCCCTCTAATGGGAAGATACATGAGGCATGAGACGTCATCCAAGGTTATGGTCATCTCGCCTATATGTAGATGGAAATATGACATCTTAGAAGTCACCTCTTAGCAAAAGTAGGTTGTATGCCGTAGTTTATGGTCATGTAAGCAGGAGAACATAAATTGGCAAGCCCAGAATAACGGATAACATCAAGAAATCAAGCAGCTGTGGGTTATTCCAACTCCAAAATATTCCTGTAGTGGTTAATAGATTTCAAATAATCACACTCATGTAAAAATAAAATATAACCATCAATTTAGATTTAATTAGTTGATAACATATATATTACAAAAGAAAAGAAATATACATCTCCATATCATGCATGCCTAGCACATGGACTGCATAATGATGAAGTAAGGAGGTGTCAAACAAGCCTCATGGGAAAGTCTTTAATGAGGCATCTAGATTGGCAACAACTTCCTCGTAGGCTTCAGGGTCAATAAGGGCTTTAGGAACTTCAGGGTCTCTTGCATCATATGCTTGCGAGGCCTGAGAGAGTCGGCTACAAGAACCATACGGTCAGTGTTGCGAAGTAGATGCACCGTCAAATGAGTTATCAATAACTCATGGCCTCGTGGTCCTCACCGACGCGGTCCTCTCTCGTCGTACTGACGTGATTTGGGACACATCCCCGAGTCTAACTCGAACAACGTTGTCTTCAGCCATCGCACCCGCGTTATAAACAGAGACATATATAAACAACATGTCTAGAGAAATTCACAAATTCCACAAAATCACCAAATTTTCTACCTAATCTAGAGATGCATCTTCGAAAAAACTTGTGATTTTTCTCCCATGACAACAACCCTTTTCTGCCCTTACAGTTCAAAAAAAAAACATTGAATCTTGTTCTAATCTACCAAGTTCGTTTACATTATTATCTAAAGTGCCTAAAATAACTAATATATTCTAAAAAACTAACTACAAATCAAAATAGTCCGGATCATATCTGAAGATATATTTCTAAAAGCTAAAGACATTATAAAGTTGAAATTTTTATATTTATTACCGTACATTAAAAAAAACAATATTACATAATAACTTGTTTTACAAAATTACAAAACTTTTATAATTAAAAAAAATCTGAAAGCCAACGAAACATTATTATACTAATTTTAATTTAAAAACGGATTCTCTTATCAATATTTAGATATTATTCAATGTTTAACTTCATTTTTTTCACATCATGTGGACCAAATTGATCCCAAAAAATATTGAATTGTATATACCCTTAATATGGACCAAATTCTTTGACACGTATATATTCTTACATCATAGACCAAGTCATGACAGAAAATTAATACTCTAATATAAAAAACATAAACATGTAGTACTAATCTTTTATCAAACTCTTACTCAACTAGTTACTTCGAGATTCACCAACCATGGTTTCTTCTAACACCTTGTCTCTTTCTCTAATCTTATTCCTTTCTTTCTCTTCCTTCTTCTCTCCCTCACAATCTCACGACAAGGTTTCTCTAGAATTATACTATGAAAGTTTGTGCCCTTACTGCGCCAATTTCATCGTTAATTATCTTCCTCAAATCTTCCAACAGGAGGACCTTTTATCCATTGTTGACCTTAAACTTGTTCCTTGGGGTAATGCTAAACTCAGAGATAACTCTACTATTGTTTGCCAGGTGATTTTCAATCTTGTTTGATTATAGTTATGCATGTAATTTGTTGCTTGATTGATTAATTTGTGTTTGGTGTTCGATGAAAATTGCAGCATGGTGAATATGAGTGCTTGCTAGACACAATTGAAGGGTGTGCTATTGATACCTGGCCTCAACCGGTAACAATTTCTTTGCCTCTAGAAATTTTCTAGGTTATATTATAGATATCTTAATCTGATCTTCCTTTTGCTTCAGTACAATGAAGCGCAAACACACCCAAGAGTAGACGGGTCATAGTGTCTGACACGCGTTGATGTCTGTGATAAGTGTCAGAAAAATCGGACAAGCTTTCCTAAAAAATGATTTTTTTTTTATTTTCTTAGACCCTCTCGGGTCATAGTGTCTGACACGCGATGGTGTCCGTGATAAGCTATTAATTTTAGTTCAAATATTTTCAACTCTTTCTCTTTCAATTATAGATAGAAAAATGAAAGTCAAATACTATTTTCATATATGAAAAGGTGTCTGTGTCTTAATTTTTTTTACATTATGAGTGTATGAGGGTGAGTGTCATAGTTCTTCATACCAAAGCTTTGCATGTATTTCACTGTTATGAGTATTTTATTTGTAAGGTTGTTGCATTTTTACAGAACAAGCATTTTCCTTTCATCTATTGTGTTGAGAATCTGGCGCATCAGGGTAGGCGCGAAGAGTGGGAATCTTGTTATGAGAAAGTGGGTCTGAATTCATCAACTGTCAATGATTGTTATCGTAGTGAGCGCGGAAAACAGGTTAGTTTTTTCTGTTGCTGTAATATCATATTTGAGTTATGTTGTATTCATAGATGACTTATGGCTTCTTTCCTGTAATTACTACCAAAAGATATACTAGAAACTGTTATACATTATTATAGCTGCTGAACAGCCATACTTCGTGCTAATTCGGAAAAATCATATTTTCAATGTATTGCATGTTATCACACACAGTAACAATGTTATGATAGATGGACCAATTTTCAGGACCAATTTTCAGGAACAATTACCATCTCAAGCAAAATTGTGACAGTTAATCTTTTGCTAGTGACAATGCTTTTATCTAGCATTATGATGTTTTGTCTACTGCTAATCATGTCTATCTTGATTCTTGATGGTAAATAAAGATGAGTCAGAGTCATATGACAGATGAGCTTTTGAGTCTATATACGATTGTTTAGCCGATTTTTCTCTCACACAAGTTACGATTATCATCTATGCAGTTGCATCTAAAGCATGCAGATGAAACAAATGCTCTACAGCCTCCTCACACTTACGTTCCATGGGTAGTTGTGGATGGAGAACCACTATACGATGTAAGTCTTGCAATTCACTTGAAATTTACATAAACCTTTATCAGAGCCGTTTAAGCTTTCGGAGACCCTGTGTAGGATAGCGTTTAATTGTGACAAAGCAAACACGAATCTTATTTTGTCACAGTTTAGTCGTGATATATATATATTTTATAAGGTCTTATTTAACCATAGTTTAACCGTGTCAAATTTTAGATCATGTGCAGTAGTCCGTCTTGCATGCCCTCAAAGACGGCTCTGACCTTTATGAATGAAAGTTTCTTACGTAAGGAGTTACATTACATATGTCTTGGAACTAATGGATTTGCAAATTTCTTTTGCTGTTGCTGCAGGATTATAGAAGCTTCATAAGTTATATCTGTAAGGCTTATAAAGGCACTGATGCACCCAAAAGCTGCACCCAAACATCATATATTAGCACTGCTGGAAAAGTGGAAACAAAGGCAAAGCATTTATATTGTGTTATGGAAAAAGTGATGCCAACATGGAATAAAATAAGGTCAACCGTTGCCTCATGGATGAACCTTGTAGGTGCAATTTAAACGTCTCAATGCTGTGTAACTTATAATCAAAACATTGTTATAGTACTTTCAAAGCTATGTGTACTTTTTTTTTTTTACAACTTTTTATAATTGATTTGGATGAATGTGGTTTTTCTAAAGTAAAATTGTTGTTAAAGTTAATTATATCTTGAAGATAGAAATGATAGCTTTTAATTATAAAATTAATTCGAGTAAAAAAAAATTATAAAATTAATTTTTATATTTAAATTTATTGTTCAATTTATTTTTAATTAAAACTAATTAATTCAAAATTAGTTTTTATCATTGCAAAATTAAATACACTTTATAGTTTTATTTTAATTTCTATTAAATTTTTTAAATAAAATTATGATAAAACTATATAATTTATCTTCTTTTTTTTTTTACACAACTATTTAATTTATCTTGTGATAAAGTAAATTGCAAATATGATTAATTATAATAAAACTATTAATTTTTTTTTACATAAAACTATTTAATTTATCTTGGAATAATGATTATAGCGATTTTTTTTAAATAACCATATTCTTTAATAAAATAATCTTATTTAAAAAAAAAATATTAAAGTAATCATGTTTAAAACAAAAAAAAAATACAGGCAAGATGAGTATATGACAGACACATTCATTTTTTTTGTATATAGGAGTCATGCATGATGACATATACTTATAGTGACAGTCAAAAAACGTAGGTAACAGTCGTATAACCCAAAATACTTATTCATATGACACTTTACCGTAGGTACAACAACTTATATGTCACAAAACAGTGTCGTAGGTATAAGTATTTCGGGCTATACCTAAGGTAAATCGACTTTTACCTACGATAAATAGACTTTTACCAACGTCTTTTGACTGTTACTATAAACATGTGTCATGAATGCATGCGGTAAATTTTTACTATGTCACTATATACATGCACCATCATGCATGGCACGTATGTACAAAAATGAATGTATGCCCCATACCTTCTGGCTACTCCTCTTGGGTGCGATTTTTTTTGTTTGAAACATGGTTACATTTATTGAAGGGTAATTCAGTATTTAATATTTCGCCTACGTTGCATTATTGTTTGTGTATTTAAGTGAGTAGTGTGCTTAGACATTAAGTAATGTAACACGATGTACGTAAAAGTAGTGGAATAATCATTCTCTGTGTAACCTTTAGTAGAATAGTAGTGGAAGTTTGTTAATCTCTTTCTCTCTCTTCCTTCCATATTCATCTTCTTCATCTTGTGCACAAAAAATTGGTATCCAGAGCTTCGGTTCAGATTCACAGGAAAACAAAGCGAAATACGAGTGAACGTTGAGGCGTTGTGTGATTGATTTCGTCTCTTGAATTCGTGTTGAATTTTTGATCGAAATCGTAACAAAATCACATTTCTTGATTCTGCGGGATTGGGAAACACTAGTGTGTAGTGAGATCTGAGTGATTTGCACAAAGTTGAAGATGACGAAAATGGTAATCTGAGTACTAAGCTTCCAGTGTTCGATGGCAAGAACTTGAATCAGTGGATGGTTCAAATGCGTGTGTGTTTTGGCACTCAAGATGTTCTTGATCTCGTCAACGACAGTTACGTTCTGGTTGCACTTCTAGAAAATGCAATGGATGCGCAGAGAAATACACAGCGTGATCTGAGGAAGAAAGATCATAAGGAGTTGTTCTACATCCATCAGTGTGTGGATGAGAAACGTGTTTGAGAAAATCGTTGATTCGACGACGGCGAAGGCTGCGTGGGACACACTGGTACGGTGCTATGATATTGATGAACCAGTGAAGAAGGTAAAACTTCAATCTCTACGTAAACAGTATAAGAATCTCAACATGAATAATAATGAGAAGGTACTTGACTATATCTCCAGAGTGATTTTGATCATAATTGAGATGAAGTCGTTTGGAGAAACTCTCTCTGAAGAAAGTATCATTGAGAAGGTACGTAAGTCTCTTACTCCTCAGTTTGATTACATTGTTATAACAATTTAAGATTCTAAGGATCTTAGCACCATGAGAATTGAAGAGCTGCAAAGCAGTCTATAGCACAAGAGTTGCGTCTGACTAAGAGAAACTCTGAAATGAAGGTAGAGCAGCAAACACTGAAAGTAGCTTCTGGTAAGAAATATCAGAAGCAGTCTTGGTCAGAAGCCAGGAAGAGATATGATGGTGCTCAGAAGTCAGAAACCTCAACTTCTAAAAGGCATAAGAGTGCTCAAAATAGGAAGGAGAAGCATGACAAAAGGAAAGTTCAATGTTATTGTTGTAAGAAGTTTTTCCACTTCACTGTTGATTGTTGGTCAAACAAGGAAAGGAAGTCAGAAGAAGCAAATATAGCCAGAGGAGTTTCTGATGATGAATCTGTGCTATTGATGGCTTATGAATCTGATAATGCATATTTGGCAGACTGGTGGTATATGGACATTGGATGCTCAAATCATCTTACTGGAAATAAGAAATGACTAGTTGATTTTAACTCTAGAAAGAGGACAAAGATCAGATGTGTTGATGATAAATACCTCAATGTTGGATGTATGGGAAATGTCAGAGTAGTTCTGAATAATTGTAAAACAACATTGGTTCAAAATGTATGGTATGTTCTTGTTTACCTTGGATTTTGGTAAACAAGTGCTAGTCTTCAAAAATTGATACTTTGGTTACTTACATGATCAACTAGATTAATCTTAGGACATATGTGTATAATTTTTGTTTAAGGTTTGTTTTACTAGTAAGTTCTTCGATGATAATGTTGCAATTAAAATTAATGCAAAGAAGATTTATAGAAAGTATGAATATAGAACATAATTTCAACAGGAATGTAAATGGAATGAAAATGACTTTAATGTAAATAGATTGACATTGAATGAAAATATGGTGTTTTATACGTACATATTCTCAGAAAACTTTTTTCTCAATAACACTTAGATACTTCGAGTGGTTTTGAGTTTGATACAATATTGAACACACTGAATCATAATGCTAAGACTCATATTTATATTAATTCGATAATATCGGTAACAAACGGTCTTTTCTCTAGAAAATGAAACGTTCTTGCTTGCATGTGTTTCACCTTTCATAGGCCTCCACGCGTCTTTTGAAGGAACGAATAAGGTCAAAATATGGTTATTTACCTCATTTTGAATTATCTTCTTCGAACTCATCTTCGAACCATTTCAGAAACTTCTAAATCGTATAACACTATTTCGATAATATATCAATTTTCTTGCCAAATTCCAATCGAAAAGGCTTTGCCTAACTCCCATCGAAGTCAGCTTGAATTTCTTCCAAATAATTCCTTAAGCTTTATACTTGACTTCTTATATATTTTTTAGCGTCGAAATCACATGTAAAAAATTCCCCCCAAAGAACGTCATTTTCGATCAAATGGAGAAAGGGACATTTTTTGAAAGCTTTGACGCGACAATACAATATGGAGAAAGGAACATTTTTGGGGGGCAATTTAAATGCCAGTTATGGAATCAAAAATCTGTTGAAAAAGGTTGGCATTCTAAGCATTTCGCCAAAAGCTGTAGATTTTATAGTGGAACTTGGGTTTCTTATTGATCCAGTCTCTGCAGATCTCTTGCGCAAGCAAGAAGCTTCGATCAAAATTGAGAGGAAAAAAGAAACTCAAGCAGCAGAATGGGATGCAACTATTGAATCCACTACTAATGTTGAAATTCTAGAGAAATCCTTCTCTGAAAATCAAGAAGAATTCAGCACTTGTGCTGCCAACATCTCTGCTTGGGAAGAACATATTAAGGAACTGCAGGCTAAAATCCGAAAGGCCAAGGATCATCAGGACGAGATCCAAAAGCTTGATCTCCAATATCATGATGAAGAGATTAAGGTGGGCGTCTACCACGTTGAACATGCCCAACAATTGGGAACCAAAGTTGATATCCTTACTCATGGCAAGTCTGTCCTCGAACACCGCCTGCAGGTGTCCATTGCAAAATACAACTGAATGAAGGCTTCTCTCCCAACTGATTTTTGCACTTAGTTAGATGTTAAATCAATTTTATTCTATGACTTAGGAATTCCTGGATAATGTAATTTCGTAATGAACAACCTTAGCCATTTTGGCCTTTTAATTTACCATTTTGGCTTCTATGTTGCACATGCATTTATTCTGTTAATATCTTAATTTCCTAAAGTATAGGTTTATATTTTTTTAAATATTTCCCATTTATCCTCATGAGTCTTTTATCTTCTTCCAACTCTTCGATTTCATAAGCGTTCTTCGAAAAAACTTGGATGATTTGGAAAGATACTTCCCAATTTGGGGACCATTTACCCAACATTCTATCTTTTCGATCCATAAGTAGGATTACCTTCCATACCAAATCTCCAGTCGAAAATGTTTTAATTTTGACCTTTTTATTATATGCTTTCTCTACGCTCTTCTTCCGTATTCTTAATAACTCTAAGGCTTTCAACCTTTCTTCATCTAAGTCTACTAGTTCATCAATCATCATGTTACTATAAGACTCAGACGAAATCTCGCATTGCCTCTGAACTCTATTTGATTGAAGACAGATTTCGACTGGTAAAACTGCGTCATGCCCATAAGTCAAACGAAAAGGCGTAGCATTCGTGGCTTCCTTAGGAGACGTTCGATAAGCCCAAAGAATTTGATCTAAAGTCCTATGCCAATTCTTTGGCTTTTTCCCTACGTGCTTATTTATTAACCCAATCACTACCTTGTTTGCTGCTTCGACTTGACCATTCTCCTGAGCATAATAAGGCATAAAAATTAGCAGTTTAATCCATATTTCTTTAGCAAATTCTTGCATCTTTCGACCAGTGAACACTAATCCTTGATCAGTTGTAATGGTCCAGGGGATTCCAAACCTATAAATTATATGTCTTTGGATAAATTCAATCATTGCTTAGCAAACATCATCACGTAGTTGGTGAAGCTTTGTTAAAGGTTTCGACCTTTATCACTTGGAGTTAACATAGCTATGCGTGTCCCTTCGACTCTCATATTCTTCATTGCGTCAGCATCCGCGTCGATGGGGTTGTGAATTGGAAGACATGCTTCAAAACTAACATTCAACCACAATCGTAGCAGCCAGAAAGGGCCAGAAAGTAGTAAGTTCCCTTTTGTTTGGATATTTTTAAGATAAGTTACACCTTCTCCCAAAGATTCATAAAGGTTAGCCAAAATCATTTCGCTGAGGCATTCGTTGCATCCAACGTGAAGTTGATTTTCCAGTGTAAGGAATTTCTTTGCTACATTGAGGGACTTCGAGCAAAAAACACAACGAGACAACCACAAAGCAAGGAAGGAAATGTGATATGTGTTAGATATTTCGTCAATATCCTGGTCATGATAATAAGATATGTGTATGGTAAAGGCAGATCTAGAGGTGTTGAAAACCGATGGTGTCTTTGGATAAAAAATCTGGATCATAAGTTTCACCAGTGGGTTTAAGCCCTATGATGGCAGCTATGTCGAAAAGTGTAGGCGTCATCATTCCACAAGGGAGGTGAAAGTATGGTGAGTACTATCCCAAAAGTATAGGAAAGAAACTAACATGGTTTGGAAATCACCAGGTTCTACTTTCGACAATTGTATTAAGTCGAAAATACCCATTTCTTTCCAAACTTGGGATTTTTTTATTCTTTATCTTTTCCAACCAACCTAAATAATCGGAGGGATCCCTAAATAAAGGGCATGATCGAAAGACCCTAAAACCACTATTCATATATGTTAGATTAACGGGTTCGTCGGTCGAAGGGTTGCCCTGATTATTTGGGTTAAGGTTTTCCTCAGTATGGGTTTCATCACTAACCTTGGGTTTTTTGGCACATGTTATGGGTTTATACCTATGGTAAGTTGGGAAAAATTCCTTGAGCTTACTATGATCAACATTTGGATTTGATAATGGTCCTAGCATTGCATGAGTTTTTCCAGAGATAGAAATAGGAATTAATACATGTGATTGAAAAATTCTCCTCTGTTCTTCAGTAAGAGGCTTTGGAACATATTGTTGATTACCCACAGTGTTTGGGCCTAAAATCCTGTTAGCAAGAGGAAGACCTTGAGATTTCTTAGAATCTTTTGTGTTCTTGGTTGATTCCTTGGTAGCTTTTTTTGGATGACGCCATTGTTGCAGAAAGATTGAAGGAAGAAGTAAAACGTGTTTTTGGTTTGAGGAAGATGAAGAGTTGAAGAAGTTATTTTTGAGGAAGTTCAGAATATGAAAAGTTGGAAAAGTGTTGAGTATACCTATTTATAAGTGCTGAAGTGGAAGCGGTTTTTGTTAAGCATTAATGGGTGAAAAGAAAGTGGGACGTGCGTCAGTTAAAATGGCCATGATGAACGATGACAGTTAAAGGCTAGCCATGATCTCTATAGGGGCTAGGAGGCGTGATGATTACCTAGATATCCTTACATGGGTTTTGAGGAGATGTTTTGCAAAAGTTGTCATCATGATTGTGACGTCATAGCAGATGAACAGTTTGTGACGTCGAATTGACTTGTCAAAAAATGCCTTTTTCTTCTTTATGTCGAAAAAGACATTTTTTGGGGGCTATTTGTTAGCTGGAAGTTTCGACGTCAGGCTGAAGTCAATAAGCGAAGAAGAGAGAATACCTTTGAAGACATTTTTGACTTCAACATAAAGAACATGGTATGAGAAAGTCAGTCGAAGTTTACCTTGTGTAAGAGGGAATTGCTGTGAGACTTAAAAATGCTTCTAAGTTCAGAATGGTATTTCGGCAGAAGGTTGGATTCGACACATGTTTGAATTTGAATGAAAGAGGGATAACTGTATTTCATTCTTATCCAGTTTTAAAGAAAAGACGCATGGAGCGTTATCATGAATTGAAGACATGCCAAGTGCGACATGTCATTTCCTGGGAGAAAAGTTGTTGGTATCGGTTATTTCGATTTAGTATATATAGGAGTCTTAGTGTTAGGATTTCAGGGTCTTTAGTTGTTGTACAATTACTCAGAATTACTCAAAGTATCTAGCGTGCTAAGAAGCGAGTATCATTGGGAATGTGTGTTTGATAACATCACTTTCTACATATCAATCAAAGTTTATTTATACTTTTTGTCCAGAATTTATCTTTTATTGCAAGTCATTTTTCAAGCGCCTTTACTATACTTTCTTTTACATTCTGCAATTTATCCTTTTGAAAACACTTTAAACAAACAATCTTCATACATGAATACTGTCGAAGTGTTAATCATTTTCCAAATATTATTTTAAACAATAACACATGTCCTAAGATCAATATGGTTGATCTTCTAAGTAACCAAAGTATCATTAATTTGGAAGACCAGCGGTTGTTTACCAATTTTCACGGTAAACAGTATGTCATGATGATTTATTTTAACTCCATATTTATATATGTTATTTTTTACATATCGGTATGGTTTAATGCTCATCACACAACATGAGCTTTAACATTTTTAAATCATCATTTTCATTTGAGGAACCATAAAATTAACTTAACTTGCACTATTTTGATTGATTACGAAGATGTATCTCGGTAAATCCTAAACAGAGATGCATCTCCGAATTAATAAATGTTTAAAATGAGTCTTTCAGAGAGGGATGTATATTGTGTGTTTTAAAATTTTTTAAAGATGTATCTTCCGATTCGTGTTTATAATATTTTATCTTAAGATAAAGATGCGTCCGAAGAAATATTTATCGAAATCAAAGAATATTTTAAATTTTTTATAGGGGTTTTATAGAGTGTTTTTCGATGCTATAGTGGGACTAAAAAAATTCCATTTTTCGATGCTATAGTGGGATTAAGAAATCCCGTTTTCGATGCTATAGTGGGACTAAGAAATCCCGTAATTGTATCTCGTGTGGTTCACAGTTCACAAACACGACAAAAGAAGAAAAAAAATCTGGTCTAGGTGTTTAACGTTTGGCCCTACCTCGCATGCAAATTATAGTAGTTTCTTTTCTTTATTGTTCTTAAATCCAACTCAACTACTTAGTTTAGTTACTTTGTGATTCAGCAACCATGGTTTCTTCTTCCAACACCTTTTCTCTTTCTCTCATCTTATTCCTTTCTTTCTCTTCCTTCTTTTCTCCCTCTCAATCTCACAACAAGGTTTCTCTAGAATTATACTATGAAAGCTTGTGCCCTTACAGCGCCGATTTCATCGTCAATTATCTTCCCCAAATCTTCCAACACGATCTTCTCTCTATCGTTGATCTTAAACTCGTTCCTTGGGGTAATGCTAAACTCAAAGCTAACAAAACCTTTGATTGCCAGGTATTTTTCCATCTTCTCCGAATTTTCTCTCTCTATATATATATGATTTAATTATCAATTAATTGTTGAAATTTGGGTTTCTTGATTGATGAAAAATTGCAGCATGGTCCAGATGAGTGCTTGCTCAACACGGTTGAAGCGTGCGCTATTGATATCTGGCCTCAACTGGTAACAAATAATTGCTTTTCCTCTTTTCTCATTACAGAAAATATTTTATTTTTGTTATAGAAAAAGCGGTCACATAAGCACTTATATGATAATAAGTGCTTGTGCTATAAGAGCTTAATTAGGTTTTTATAGTAGGTCATTGTCCATTCATGGTCAGTTAAATATTGGATATGACTTTAGAATTTTGACTCTTTTCTTTTTGCAGGACAAGCATTTCGCTTTCATCTATTGTATTGAGGATCTTGCTCTTCATCGTAAGCGCAAAGAATGGGAATCTTGTTATGAGAAACTGGGTCTGAATGCAACACTTGTTGATGATTGTTATCGAAGTGAACGCGGAAACGAGGTTAGTGTAATTGAAGCTGAATCTGGAACCAAGACGAATGTATAATTGAAACTCAGCACTTATGCCAAGTGCCAACTAACTGTTATCAGATCTATCAAGTGAAACTTGAATTGGCATAATGAAGTAGCATTTAAACCAATTCTAAAACCTGCTATACGAGAATTTTCTCTGGTTTAGATTTCCGAAAGAATTCTGAATCCTTATATACTAGAATTTTGTCTGATTTTGATTTCCGAAAGAATTATGAACCATTGTTTGGCTGAACTTTTATATCTCACAAATAGTGATTGCCATCTTCATGCAGTTGGACCTAAAGTTCGCAAATGAAACAAATGCTCTACAGCCTCCTCACGAGTACGTTCCATGGGTAGTTGTGGATGGAAAACCACTCTTGGAGGTTAGTCTGACTTACTGCTATGTCGCGGAAAACAAACAAATTCACAACTTTCTTTTTGCCTTATTTCAGTGCATGACATTTTCACAATGCTATGTCGAGGAAAACACATTTTCACAACTTTCTTTTGCTGCAGGATTTTGAAAACTTCATAAGTTACATCTGTAAAGCTTATCAAGGCACTGATGCACCCAAAATTTGCACCCAAGCATCATATCTTAGCACTGTTCGAGAAGTGGAAGCGAAGGGTAAACATTCATTTTGCGATATGGAAAGAGTGATGTCAACATGGAATAAAATAAGGTCGACCATCGCCTCATGGACGAGTCAGATGAACTTTCTAGTCGCAATGTAAATGCGTCGCACGTCGATGCTATGTGTGAACTTAGAATCTGTTTGTTTCTATTCTGCTGTAATAATTCTTGGAAAACTGCAAATAGAACCTAATGAGTTAGTAGTACTTTTGTTTTGTAACTGTAATTCTATATTTTGGCTATTTTTTTTTATCAGTTTTGAGAATAAGCTTACACCATCCCAATATGGGACTAATCAATTTTAGGAACATTAAAGTTTAATTAAGTGTATAAATATGAAACTTTTTATTGAAGAATATGAATATGAGCTTGGAAGTGATTAAATTGATAATTTTTGAAAAATGTAAAATAAAGATTTTAGATAAAGGAGGTGTTAATTGTGATTGCATTAGTTATGATAGTTTCCAAACTTAAACAATGTGAGACTTAGAATACAAATTCAATATTCACTTTCATGTCTAGTATGAGCCTGAATTTAATTCCTACATTATACCCTTTAATTTAATCCAACTTTGATATCATGATAAATGATGAGCTTAAATCTAACTTAAAAAATAAAGCAGACACTTTTTTCCTATCCTTATAGGTTCTCCAAAAAGTTGACGAAAAGTAAAAAAATATTCTCCGTTTTCAAAGATGCATCTCTAAACGCACAATTGTTTCATTTTTTCAAAATTTAATTCAGAGATGCATCCCCGTATTTGTTTTAGGCTTTGATCGCAGATATATCTCCGAAATAACCCTTAATTTTAAATTCAAGAGGAAATTCGAAGATGCACCTCCGAACATGTTTAATGTAAATATATCGCGCCAGACCCTCACTCTTCTCCTTCTTCATTTTCTGAAAATTTTTCATCCTCACTTCAAGCAATATTGGAGCTCATAGTAACATACTTCCGGTCCATTTTTCAAGCTTCTTCAAGGATAAGCAATACCTCTACTTCAAGCATTTCAATCTCAACTAACTCCCCTTATTCATCTTCAACATTTTTTTGAGTAAGTTTCTCATTTAAATTATTTTGATTTTTGATTAATGTATTAGGTAAAATAGCTTGTTATAAATGCATTAGGTAGTAGTCAAATTCGTAATAGGTAACTGTTAGAGATACACAATATGATTTGATTGAATTTTGAGTTGTTACGGCAAGACTGGTTTCAGTTTCTGCCAATGATACAAACACAAGCTTTTAAACACTTGCCATGCGACTGATGTTTTGTTTTTTAACAGGAGCGCGATTGTTTGAAGTATCTTTACCACATCAAAGAGATTCTGAAGCTTTATCAAGCTAAGGATCATTTGTTCTAGAGTGTTTTCTAGTACTCCGATCTTGCAGACCTGTGTTGCTTCGAGTAAAAGACCATTAGCCATGACATGCAGAGGGCTTTTGCTGAGAGATGACATAAGGAAATGTCATCTTTCCACTTTCCCGTTAGCTAGATGACAATCACCCTGTGTCGCAGCCTGAAAAATACAGAGGTGCGAAAAAAATAACCGGCGAGAAGAAATGACAGAAGAGTCGCCACCGTGCGTTATTTATCCCAAAGGAGGGAAAGGAAATGCTCGAAGTAAACCTGGAGAAAGGAAAACAAAAGACAAGGTCTCGCAACCAAATCTTGGGTTCGGGAGTCGATTATGCGAAGGGAATGTATTAGCACCCCTACGCATCCGTAGTACTCTACGGGATCCACTTTTGTTGTTCTTGTCTAAAGGGTGTGTGTTTATCTAATGTACTATTTACTAAAAGAAAGGGTCAAAGAAAATGACTCGCACGGATGTCGCATCCACTGCATACGTATCTCATCTGAATATGAGAATCAGAGTCTTCGTAGCTCGGCTACCTAAGGGTTAAAGAGGAGTGTGCTCGCTAAGACGTCGCGTCTTATGCCTACGTATCTCATCGGGAATGAGAATCAGAGCAAAACGTAGTTCAGCTAACTACGAGAACAAAGGTCTCGATTGCAACTAGGGCAAGAGAAAGGGAAGGTCTCGATCGCAACGAGGGCGAGAGAAAGGATCGCAACAAGGGCGAAAGCAAACAAGGATTAGTTGTTAGTCGTTAGTCAAACTCGGCAAGACATCGCATCTTGTGCCTACGTATCTCATCTGAACATGAGAATCAGAGTTTCCGTAGTTCGGCTACATAGGGCTTGCCATCTGAATATGGACTTACAAAGGAGGACACCAGTTGTGCCAAAGGAGAGTGGGCGATGTGTTCACGTCCTAGCAGTAGGTGTCGCAGCTCGCTGAATCGAGTCTTAGGCAGTTACCTCTTTGCAATAGAACGGACTATGTAACACCCCGATAAAATATGATAATTATTTAATTTAAGTTAATAATATATTTATTAATTTAATTAAATAATTGGATTATTATTTGGAATTATTATTATTGGAATATAAAGTTGGAATATATATAAAGAGAGTTCCATTTGGTAAAGAAAGGTTTTTTCACGTGAAAAGGGAAAGCGACCGAAAAGTGGAGAAAGGGCAAAAAGGAAGAGCAGGAGAAGAAGGTTGAAGAAGGAAGAGCTTGAAGATAAAGGATTGCCGGATTAACTCAGGTAAGGGGGGTTTATCGTCGTTTAATGGGTATTATGGGTTAACATGTAATGGGTAGTAATAAGCCGTTGAATTGACCCTAATTGGGATGATGAATGCTGAAAAATTTGTGATGAATAAGTTATGTTAAAGTTGTAATTGAATCTATATTTGGGTGAGTTGTGATTTTCCGAACGTGTAGCTTTTTACGGAATTGGAATCGGAGGTCTGGAAGTCCTCCAACGGCGGAAAATGCGGAGAATTCTGCATTCTGCTTCGTGTTAGCGCAGGAACAGCTTTCTGTCTTGCGTTAACCGGTTAACCCAGGGTGTTAACCGGTTAACACTGTTATGAATTGTGAAATATTGTTGTCTGTCTTGCGTTAACCGGTTAACCCAGGGTGTTAACCGGTTAACACTGTTAAAATGTGCCAGGAAGCGTGTTCTGTGTTGCGTTAACCGGTTAACCCAGGGCGTTAACCGGTTAACACTGTTTGAAAAATAGAAAAACTGATATTTTAAATATTGTGAACAATTGATGATTGGCCTGTATTAGTGTATGATATAGGAGGGATCAATTTCCCGTTGTTTTGAGCAGTGTAGGTATTAGTAGAGTGTGCTAATACTGTGATTGATTATGTGGCGTGACATAATATGATTCTGTGATAATTGTATTGATGATGTATGATGGTGTGCATAATGTTGTGAATATATCTATTATGTATGCTATTGTGAATGGACTGTTTATGGCTTAGAGTGTGAGCATATGTCCATTGTGGATTGTTGATGGTTGCATGCTAGGTGATTTAGTGTGCATAATATGGCCTTTATGGTGGTAGCTAATTCCCATGGTGAGGAATTAGTGAGTGAATTATTGTGGATTGTTGTTGATGTTTGCATGCTAGGTGATTTAGCGTGCATAGCATAGCCCTTGGGGTGGTAGCTAATTCCCATGGTGAGGAATTAGTGATGTGAGTCACTAGGTCTCAAATGAGTGGGACTAGTGAGCTTGGTAGCCGTATCTGGATTTGATCGGTAAGGTTGAACTATATGTTCACGAATAGTCGGTACCGCATGCATGGAGTCTCATTGCATAATGTATGTATGACGTATAATATGAATGGATGTATTCCAATATTATACGTGTGTTTTGTGTTGTGTTGTGTTGAGTATGATTATGAGTTGATGTTGCCGTTGCTGAATGTGTGATATGATTAGGGTGATGAAATGTGTTAATTTACTTAGCATTACATGATATTTTATAATGCTTATTATATCGATTGAGGAACTCACCCTTACAACTATGTTTCAGGTAACGAGCAGTGATTGAGTAGAAGCTAGTGCTTGGAGTCTAGTGTAGTTCCTTAGTGGGTCATGCTCTGGTAGATGTAACATCGGGACGGGATGTTTACTTTGTTTTCAATTGTGGTTGTTGAACAAGTTTTACATGTAATGTGTTACATGTTTTGTTCATTGTTGGATTTTATTCCGCTGCGTATTGTGCAATGTTTTATTTTGATAAATAAATGAGTATGACCAGTTATTTGGAAAATGGTGTGAAGTGTCAAGTGTGACACCCTTAAATTGCATATCTACTCTGATTTATATTTTGTTGAATTAATTAATTATTGGGGTATTTAGAAGGGTGTTACATTAGTGGTATCAGAGCATAGTCGATCGAGTCGAGTCGTAATTATTCTGTTTCCCTGTATGTGATAGGTGTTGTGTAACCCTATCAGTACTTATTGTTTTAGCTTGTTGGGTTTTCAGAATAGAGATGGCTGGAAGAGGTAGAGATGATGCTGCGATTGCTGAGGCTCTGGGTATGCTAGCTGGAGTACTTGGAGGTAATCCGAATGTTGTGGGACTGGGAGCTACTCGTCAACTGAGTGAGTTCCAGAAGAACAATCCTCCAATGTTCAAGGGAGCATACGATCCAGATGGTGCTCAGAAGTGGTTGAAGGAGATCGAGAGGATCTTCCGAGTGACTGAGTGTGCCGATAACCAGAAGGTCAGGTTCGGTACGCATATGCTGTCAGAGGAAGCAGATGATTGGTGGGTTGCTGCCCGCACTGAGTTGGAAGCTGCTGGGAGTGCTGAGATCACTTGGGCAGTGTTCAGAGAGAGATTCCTGAGGAAGTACTTTCCGGAGGATGTCAGAGGAAAGAAAGAGATAGAGTTCTTAGAATTGAAGCAGGGCAATCGGTCTGTTACTGAGTATGCTGCTAAGTTCACAGAGCTGTCGAAGTATTACACTCCCTATGATGAGGCTACTGGGGAATTTTCAAAATGTGTGAAGTTTGAGAACGGGTTACGTCCCAAGATCAAGCAGGCTATTGGGTATCAGCGGATTAGAGTGTTTTCTGACTTGGTTGACTGTTGTAGGATTTTTGAACAGGATACCAAAGCCAGAACGGAGAGCTATCAGCAGAGGGTTGATAGGAAAGGCAAGAATCAGAATGATTGTGGGAAACCGTATGCAGCTGGCAAAGGTTTCCAGAGACAGAGTGGAATGAGGAGACCTAGTGGGGAAGACTCCAGTGCCCTTGCTAAGTGTTATAGATGTGGTCAGGCTGGACATCGTTTCCATGAGTGTACCAGTACTGAAAAGAAGTGTTTCAAGTGTGGAAAAGGTGGACACTTGGCTGCAGAGTGCCGGTTGAAGACTGTGACATGTTTCAACTGTGGAGAGGTGGGTCATATTAGCCCACAGTGTCCTAAGCCGAAGAAAGAGAACCAGTCGGGAGGCAAGGTCTTTGCTTTATCGGGTTCTGAGACTTCTGCAGATGATCGTTTGATCCGAGGTACGTGTTATATTAATGGTTTTCCTCTTGTAGCTATTATTGACACAGGTGCGACTCATTCCTTTATATCTTTGGATTGTGCTGTGAAACTTAAGTTAGAGATATCTGAGATGCATGGGAGTATGGTGATTGATACTCCTGCGAAGGGTTCAGTGACTACTACTTCAGTTTGTTTAGATTGTCCTTTGAGTATTTTTGGTAGAGACTTTGGGATGGACCTCGTGTGTCTTCCCCTAGTGCAGATTGATGTTATCTTGGGTATGAACTGGTTGGTGTTTAACCGAGTTTATATCAACTGTTTTGATAAGACTGTGATCTTTCCCGAGATTGAGGAAGGGAAGAGTTTGTTTCTATCAGCAAGGCAGGTGAATGAGGCAGTAGCAGATGGGGCAGAGTTGTTTATGCTGTTAGCGACTTTGGAGGCTAAAGATAAACTGGTGATTTGCGATCTAGCCGTGGTGTGTGATTTTCCTGATGTGTTTCCTGAAGAAGTGAATGAATTACCGCCAGAACGTGAAGTTGAGTTCTCGATTGATTTGGTACCTGGTACTAGGCCGATATCGATGGCTCCGTACCGTATGTCTGCTGTTGAGTTAGCTGAATTGAAGAGTCAGCTGGAAGATCTGTTGGATAAGAAATTTATCCGTCCGAGTGTGTCACCGTGGGGTGCACCAGTGTTATTGGTTAAGAAGAAAGAAGGTACTATGAGGTTGTGTGTGGACTACAGGCAACTGAATAAAGTGACGATCAAGAATCGGTATCCTTTGCCGAGGATTGATGATTTGATGGATCAGTTGGTTGGTGCGAGTGTGTTCAGCAAAATAGATTTGAGATCGGGGTATCATCAGATACGTGTGAAAACTGAGGATATTCAGAAGACTGCTTTCAGAACAAGGTATGGACATTATGAGTATTCTGTAATGCCTTTTGGTGTGACTAATGCGCTTGGGGTATTTATGGAGTATATGAATAGGATTTTCCATCCGTACCTAGACAAGTTTGTTGTGGTGTTTATTGACGATATTTTGGTGTATTCGAAATCTGAAGAAGAGCATGTTGAACATTTGAGAGTGGTTTTAGGAGTTCTACGAGAAAAGAAGTTATTTGCTAAACTGTCTAAGTGTGAATTTTGGTTGGAAGAGGTTAGTTTCCTTGGTCATGTGATTTCAAGAGGTGGTGTTGTTGTTGATCCTTCTAAGATAGAAGCGGTATCTAAGTGGGAAGCTCCGAAGTCAGTTTCTGAGATAAGGAGTTTTCTTGGACTTGCAGGTTATTATAGGAAATTCATTGAGGGATTTTCTAAGTTGGCGTTACCGTTGACGATGTTGACTAGAAAGGGGCAAGCATTTGTTTGGGACTCAAAGTGTGAAGAAGGTTTCCAAGAGTTAAAGAGAAGGTTAACTACTGCTCCTATTCTGATATTACCGAGTCCATCGGAACCATTTGAGGTTTACTGTGATGCTTCATTGTTGGGTTTGGGTGGTGTTTTGATGCAGAATAAGCAGGTTGTAGCTTATGCTTCGAGACAACTGAAGGTTCATGAGGGGAACTATCCGACACACGATTTAGAGTTGGCAGCTGTGGTATTTGTTCTGAAGTTATGGAGGCATTACTTGTACGGGTCAAGATTTGAGGTTTTCAGTGACCATAAAAGTTTAAAGTATTTGTTTGATCAGAAAGAGCTGAATATGAGACAGAGGAGATGGTTAGAGTTTCTGAAGGATTATGACTTTGGTTTGAATTACCATCCGGGTAAAGCAAACGTAGTGGCTGATGCATTGAGTCGGAAATCATTGCATATGTCTATGTTAATGGTTAAGGAATTGGATTTGATTGAGCAGTTTAGAGACTTGAGTTTGGTGTGTGAGAGTACTCACAATAGTGTTAAATTGGGAATGTTGAAGTTAACGAGTGGTATTCTGGATGAGATTAGAGAGGGTCAGAAATCCGATGTGCTTTTGGTTGATAAGTTGACTCTAGTGAATCAAGGTCAAGGTGGTGAATTCAGAGTTGATGAGAATGGTGTTTTGAAATTTGGTAATCGGGTGTGTATTCCGGATGTTACCGAACTTAAGAAGAGTATTCTTGAGGAAGGACATCGTAGTGGCCTGAGTATTCATCCTGGGGCTACGAAGATGTATCATGATTTGAAAAAGTTATTTTGGTGGCCGGGAATGAAAAGAGAAATTGCGAGTTTTGTTTATTCCTGTTTGACTTGTCAGAAGTCAAAGATTGAGCATCAGAAGCCATCTGGGCTAATGCAACCGTTAGCTATTCCAGAGTGGAAGTGGGATAGTATCAGTATGGATTTTGTTGCTGGTTTACCGAGGACAATTAAGAATTTTGAAGCTATTTGGGTGATTGTTGACAGATTGACAAAATCGGCTCATTTCATTCCGATCAGAATGGATTATCCGTTAGAGAGATTAGCTGAGTTGTATATTGAGAAAATTGTAAGTTTGCATGGTATTCCGTCGAGTATTGTTTCGGACAGAGATCCTAGATTTACATCGAAGTTCTGGGAAGGTTTGCAGAGGGCTTTGGGAACTAAGCTGAGATTGAGTTCTGCATATCATCCGCAGACTGATGGTCAGACTGAGAGGACGATTCAGTCACTGGAGGATCTTTTGAGGGCTTGTGCTTTGGAAAAGGGAGGTGCTTGGGATTGTTATTTACCTTTGATTGAGTTTACCTACAACAATAGTTTTCATTCGAGCATTGGTATGGCACCGTTTGAAGCTTTGTATGGTAGGAGATGTCGGACACCTTTATGTTGGTATGAGTCCGGTGAGAGTGCTGTGGTTGGACCAGAGATTGTTCAACAAACTACGGAAAAGATTAAGATGATTCAGGAGAAGATGAGGATTGCTCAGAGTCGTCAGAAGAGTTATCACGACAAGAGGAGGAAGTCACTTGAGTTTCAAGAGGGAGATCATGTGTTTCTTCGTGTTACTCCGATAACTGGGGTTGGTCGAGCTTTGAAGTCGAAGAAGTTGACACCTCGATTTATTGGTCCTTATCAGATTTTGGAGAGGATAGGGGAGGTAGCCTATCGTATCGCTTTACCGCCGTCACTTGCGAATTTGCATGAGGTTTTTCATGTGTCTCAGTTGAGGAGGTACATTCCTGATCCGTCGCATGTGGTCCAAGTAGATGATGTACAGGTGAGAGATAACCTGACTGTTGAAACATCACCTATGAGGATAGAGGATCGAGAGTTGAAGCAGTTGCGGGGTAAAGAGATTGCTTTGGTAAAGGTAGCTTGGGGAGGACCAGCAGGTGGCAATGTGACTTGGGAACTTGAGAGTCAGATGAAGGAGTCTTATCCGGAGTTATTCGCTTGAGGTATGTTTTCGAGGACGAAAACTCTTTTAGTGGGGAAGAGTTGTAACACCCCGATAAAATATGATAATTATTTAATTTAAGTTAATAATATATTTATTAATTTAATTAAATAATTGGATTATTATTTGGAATTATTATTATTGGAATATAAAGTTGGAATATATATAAAGAGAGTTCCATTTGGTAAAGAAAGGTTTTTTCACGTGAAAAGGGAAAGCGACCGAAAAGTGGAGAAAGGGCAAAAAGGAAGAGCAGGAGAAGAAGGTTGAAGAAGGAAGAGCTTGAAGATAAAGGATTGCCGGATTAACTCAGGTAAGGGGGGTTTATCGTCGTTTAATGGGTATTATGGGTTAACATGTAATGGGTAGTAATAAGCCGTTGAATTGACCCTAATTGGGATGATGAATGCTGAAAAATTTGTGATGAATAAGTTATGTTAAAGCTGTAATTGAATCTATATTTGGGTGAGTTGTGATTTTCCGAACGTGTAGCTTTTTACGGAATTGGAATCGGAGGTCCGGAAGTCCTCCAACGGAGGAAAATGCGGAGAATTCTGCATTCTGCTTCGTGTTAGCGCAGGAACAGCTTTCTATCTTGCGTTAACCGGTTAACCCAGGGTGTTAACCGGTTAACACTGTTATGAATTGTGAAATATTGCTGTCTGTCTTGCGTTAACCGGTTAACCCAGGGTGTTAACCGGTTAACACCGTTAAAATGTGCTAGGAAGCGTGTTCTGTGTTGCGTTAACCGGTTAACCCAGGGCGTTAACCGGTTAACACTGTTTGAAAAATAGAAAAACTGATATTTTAAATATTGTGAACAATTGATGATTGGCCTGTATTGGTGTATGATATAGGAGGGATCAATTTCCCGTTGTTTTGAGCAGTGTAGGTATTAGTAGAGTGTGCTAATACTGTGATTGATTATGTGGCGTGACATAATATGATTCTGTGATAATTGTATTGATGATGTATGATGGTGTGCATAATGTTGTGAATATATCTATTATGTATGCTATTGTGAATGGACTGTTTATGGCTTAGAGTGTGAGCATATGTCCATTGTGGATTGTTGATGGTTGCATGCTAGGTGATTTAGTGTGCATAATATGGCCTTTATGGTGGTAGCTAATTCCCATGGTGAGGAATTAGTGAGTGAATTATTGTGGATTGTTGTTGATGTTTGCATGCTAGGTGATTTAGCGTGCATAGCATAGCCCTTGGGGTGGTAGCTAATTCCCATGGTGAGGAATTAGTGATGTGAGTCACTAGGTCTCAAATGAGTGGGACTAGTGAGCTTGGTAGCCGTATCTGGATTTGATCGGTAAGGTTGAACTATATGTTCACGAATAGTCGGTACCGCATGCATGGAGTCTCATTGCATAATGTATGTATGACGTATAATATGAATGGATGTATTCCAATATTATACGTGTGTTTTGTGTTGTGTTGTGTTGAGTATGATTATGAGTTGATGTTGCCGTTGCTGAATGTGTGATATGATTAGGGTGATGAAATGTGTTAATTTACTTAGCATTACATGATATTTTATAATGCTTATTATATCGATTGAGGAACTCACCCTTACAACTATGTTTCAGGTAACGAGCAGTGATTGAGTAAAAGCTAGTGCTTGGAGTCTAGTGTAGTTCCTTAGTGGGTCATGCTCTGGTAGATGTAACATCGGGACAGGATGTTTACTTTGTTTTCAATTGTGGTTGTTGAACAAGTTTTACATGTAATGTGTTACATGTTTTGTTCATTGTTGGATTTTATTCCGTTGCGTATTGTGCAATGTTTTATTTTGATAAATAAATGAGTATGACCAGTTATTTGGAAAATGGTGTGAAGTGTCAAGTGTGACACCCTTAAATTGCATATCTACTCTGATTTATATTTTGTTGAATTAATTAATTATTGGGGTATTTAGAAGGGTGTTACAGACTACATGCCACAAGATCGGAGACGCTCGGAAAGGTCTAGAAGTGGGGAAGCTCTGCCCTAGAGTTGTCATGCAATATGTACTTAGGTGTTTAGGATTTACAAATGGGAATATCTACCTAACGTTATCATACAAAAGAAATATGGGAATCCTACCTATGTTATCATACAAAAGGATATGGGAATCTTACCTATGTTATCATACAAAAGGATATGGGAATCTTACCTATGTTATCATACAAAAGGATATGGGAATCTTACCTATGTTATCATACAAAGGGTTCTATCTAATGGGTGCTACCTAATCGGAACAAGAGTTGACGAGTGGAGCAAGGAGAAGTGTTAGGGATAAGGGTAGATGGCGATGCATGAAGCAATCGACTTACAAGGTTGATGGCGATGCATAAAGCAATCGACTTACAAGGTTGATGGCGATGCATAAAGCAATCGACTTACAAAAGGGTGGATGAATACGTGCTGGTTCTGTTAGGTTTTGAAAAATGATTACTCGACATTGGATCGAGGTTTTGATCTTGCTTTGAAATGGTTATCGAATGTTCATTTTAATTCTTGTATTAACATATGAATAAAGAATGAAAGAATAAATATTATACATTTCATGGGAGAGGGATACATTTGTTATGAATGGGGGTTGTCAAAAATCATGAAATAATTAAATCGGGCCCAAACAACAAAATGACTCGAAATATGAGTGTAAGTGCAAGAGAACCGGCTCATTGTAAGAAAGCCCAAGAGTAAGCTATGTGAGGTTGATGGCGATGCTTAAAAAGCAATCGACTTACAAGGGTGTGAAAATGGGCTCGATATTAAATCGAGAAAAATATGATTTTTATAAGTTTAAAAATGGTTTTGAATGAATGATGAAATTAAAAGAAAATAAATTTGCATTATTAACAAATGAAACTATGAGTATAATAAAGGCATAAACATAAAAAAGAAATGAAAATGCTAAAAGAAAATAAAATAGCTAAAAGAAAATAACATAGCTAAAAGAAATAAAATGCCAAAAAAAAATGCTACACATGAGTATTGAACCCTCTCCACTTAAGATTATGAAACTACCCTCTCTCCACTAGGCCATTTATCATTAGTTATCATTTAAATAACAACCTAAATATATAAACCCTACTAGATTGGAACAAAAAATGAAAAAAAGAAACTAAAATAACAAATAGCAAGGGTCTGTTGGATTACCAAAGAAACCCAGCCGCCTGGCTGTTGGGTTTTTCAATGGGAATATGAATTGAAAAGGTGTAAATACTTATTAACTACTTAGGAAGTTTAAACAAAATCTTTAATGTTTTTTTTCAAAACTTATTCTGTATAAAACAAATTAAAGAAAAATAAATGGGAATAGTAACAGAGGCCTTCCTCCTCGTCCTCTCCATCTCACGAATCTCTCTTTCCCAAACTCACTCCTTCGCTCTCTCTTCTCTCGGTATCGCCCTCACGCTCTTTCTTCTCTCCCAACCTTACACTTCTCTCTCAAGCGCGCTCCTAACTCTCAATCTCACTCAAACGCTCTCTCAGCTCACAATCTCAAAGAAACACTCTCTCTCAACTCTCACGATATCTCCATTAACAAGCATATGAAAAGGATAAAAGGAAAAAAGGAGAAGTTCTTACAAAGTGTCACGACGGTGGTGAAAGGCGTGAAGAAGCTGGCCTCCCAATCCAGGTAATCGATTTTGGGATTTTAGGGTTTTGTTTGAGATTTTCCGCCTCCAAGTTTTTCTGTCGTTAATTCCTCCTTTTTTACTGATTTGCTCTCTCTATTTATCTCCCAGCTTAGGGTTTCGAATTGGTCCCTTCTTCCAAAAGAGTATCTCTGTAACCTCCTTTCTGATGCGCTCAGTTTGGATTGGCTTGTTTAATGCTAAAACCGAAAACGGTATTCTGAACTCACCCTTTCTTCTTCATTTTTGTCTCTATGCCAAATTGGGATGTTTTCTTGGAATTTAACCGACTTGGACTAATTTGTGTTACTGCAGTGAAAAAAAATGGAGCATTGGTTTGATTTTCTCGTGGCCTTGTTGGTGTGCTTCCAATCTGTTTTGAATTTTACGACCTTGCCTTTTGACTGACACAGATTCATGTGTGCTTGGATTGGATTCAGAGCCTGGTGCCGAAGGAAGAACAGTGCTTAATGTACTGGGAACAATCTTTGCAGCCACAGGATCTACAGATTGACTAATGCTTTCTGTAGTTGCAATACCGGTCGAGGAATTGGTTAGAGGGTCGACAACCAAAGGGGAAGTTGTTAAACCTACAACTGTTTGATGAGCTTTATTATCTGTATATTGATCTTTTGTAACCTCAGTAATAGGCATTGATGTGACAGATAAATTTTCATTCCCTTATCTAAATCTCGCCCTGGAGAATTGACTGTACTATCTTTACATGAAGGCAGGATCTCTGCCTGCTTGGCTAAATCATCTGATCCTTCCGATGATTTTAAATCCTGATTACTCTGTGATGCTTGATCTTGGATGATACATTTTGATTCTTGAACATTGCTCTCCTGCGGGTTTTTTAATTCACTGGCTTTATCGCCTGATACAACGCCAGATGAAGTCGGTAAATTATAAGTTGGATCCCTGCCCAGAAGACCTAAAACAACCGGAACAGGAGATGACATTATTGCTTGGTTCTTTCCCCTACGCCGAGAGGTCCCAGCTCCAGTTTGTGACTTTCCAATTTGCCCTTTACTTTGCATCTGTGCAGATGGATATCTGGGAGCAGTTTGAGCCAGAGTAGTAACAGAGGGCAAAGGAAGCGGTAACTGTGAATTCAAAACAACCCCAGCGCCCAAATTAGTGTTTCCACTGTTTGAAGCGGAACCTGAAATGGTAGTTGGATTATGTTCACACTGATTTTGCTGCAGGAAAATCCAATGATCATGGTTTGGCTTCAACCTTCACATGCAGCTAACTAGTTTTTTTGGTTGGGTTTACTTGCAGGCTGATGGTGTGTTGATAACAGAGTATTGTTACAGGAGTCATGAGTTGAATGGTGCAGCAGAATAATGGATTAGCATGGAATTCTCTACAGGTTCAGTGGCATTGGGTTATTGGTTTGATAGACTTGGTATCAACTTGATACAGGTTTTACATGGTTGCAGAAGGCTGTTGTTTAGCATTGACACATGTAAGAATCAATAACTTTTTGACAGGATTTGTGATGAATTGTTGCAAACATGTTGTGGTCTGCAGGTTTCATTGATCCATTATTATGCTGCTTTGGTTTTCTCCTCATGGTTGCAGCAAGATAAACCACTCTTCAATTTGGTTTCATATAACATGACATTGCTGTTGGCACATTCATGATCGACCTGGCATTGCAGACCTTGGAATAATGTTGCTGACCTGTGATGCCTTGCACATTTAAAGTCATGTTGGTATGTATCTCATGGTGTGTGACTAGTGTTGATGTCCTCTTGCAGCACTTGAGCAAATGACAAGTATTCACTACAAGGATTATGCATATCTGGCTTGAGCTTGAAGCAGATTTGTTGCAGGCTCATAAATTGGTGTTGACTTGTGGTGAATGGTTTTGGTTGCAACATTAATGCTTGGCCAATGCAAGTGCAATATCTAATGTGGTTGTAATGCTTGGTTATAGTAGTTGCAGGACCTTGCTTAGCAATGCAGAACCAATGGTTGGCCAAGCCAAAATGACAATTCAAGACAAGTTGCACATGAGGTTAACATGAGATAAGTTACTTGGCCAAGAAGATACAAAGTCAAACTCATCACACAAGACTCTTGGATGGTGAATCAAGGCTAAAACGGATTAGATTAGGTTTAAGAGGGTCAAAAATAGGAAGGTTAACTTTGGTCAAAGTTGACCAAAAAGTCAACTGTTGACCAAAGTCAACAAAATGGTCAAAATTCAATTTTCTTTGTAGTTTCTTTGTAAATGGACATTGAATAAATGGTTATGGTGCAATTTTAGAGTTTTTGGATTTTGGGTGACTTTGGTCAATGTTGACCAAAAAGTCAACTGTTGACCAAAGTCAACAATTGGTCAAAAATTGTCAAGACTTGTATTTTCTTGTGTAGAATCAAATGTAATGGTTTACAATGACATGAAATAGATTGAAATGGATTAACAAATGGTTTGAAGTTGGTTTCCAAATTGTTTTGTCTTATGACTTGAATGTTTGACTTTTGAAAAATAACTTGACTGATAATGCACATGAACAAGGCCATGAAATGAGACCATAAGGTCAGGGTTTTGACATAGTATCCATGAACCAATAACATGACTAGCAAGTGGCTTGAAACACAAGAAGCTTGGTTGTTCAGATGACCAAGACCATATGTGCATTAACAATCACATGAACAACACCATGACTTTGGATCAAGACCAATCCTCATATAAAACCAAAGTAAGGTTAGGCCAAGCATGCTAAACAAAAATAAAAAACATAAAAAATTCAGGACCAAAATCGGAGTATGACAGTTGCCCCTATTTAAGCGTCTTCAACTAGAGAATATGAAGCAGGACGTTCTTCATATGATCATAGTGGGAGATGGTTAAATATTAAGAAGACCTGGATTTTGATCCTGAATCCCTATGAAATAATTAACAATGCCTGTCAGAATCGGCAAAGAAGCAATCTCAAAAGAAGAATCCGTCTGGTACGGTGAAAATCGGCCTGAGTACCTGTAAGACCCCAATTTTGGGCCCTAAGATCCCTCATGGCCCATATCATTCATATATCATAACCTCAAGGATCATTGCATGCCTTAGCTTCCCTCCTAGTGGGTGATTTGCCTTGTGGTTTGTTTCTTGATCACCAAGCATACTTTGCATTTGTATATCTTTGCTTTCATATGTTTATCATTCAAAAAGTACAAAAATATTGTCAGTCTAACCTTGTTGCTTGCAGTGGAAGCAATCATCAACAATTAGGTCAAAGTCAGTCATTGATCAGTCAAAGCGATGGATGGTGGCCATTCTTGCAGAATTTGGGCACCATGATCAATAATCAAGAGTTCATACAACTTGAGACATCATTTGAAGTCAAGTTCTCAAGGAATTAGGGTTTGGAATTCATCAGAAGAAGTTCAATCATTCAAAACCCTAGAAAAAGTCAACAGACAGTCAAACTTGGTCAACAGTTGATTTAATCAGAGATTTGATGGATAGAATTGATTTGAAGGAGCTCATTCATGCTTGCATAAGCCTCAAATATCATGTCAAACCTCATCATGGAAGAAAATCAAGTCAATCAGAAAATTTTCCAGAAGTAGAAAGTGGACCTGTAATTTCAACTGCCAAAAATGGAAACTTCTTGATCTCAAACTTACATCATGTTACAAGCTTCAAATGAATTTTTGCCCAACATGAAAGTTGAAGATCTTGTTCTCCCATTTTCAAAAAGTCCAAGAACTCTCAAATCCCATGTGTGGTTGTCAAGATATGATCAAATCATTTTCACCAATTTTTGAACTTCAACAAGCCATATCTCTCAAACCATAAGGCCAAATTTGGTGGGGTTTTTTCCTACAAACCACATTTTTCATCCTCTTTCCAAAAATATAAATTTCATGACCTAAAACCTTACCAATCAAAATGGCCTTTTTGGACCTTTTCATTTAAAATCAAAGTTTGACTCAAAGTTGACTTTTTGATCTTTTGACTTTTTCTCATTTTTGCCAATTGGGAAATGTTTTAAATCACATTTGAAACTTGTTCCAAGCCTTAAACCATGTTCATTGCACCATTACATCACCATTATGGACCAAATTGCAAAATGGACAAAATGTGCAAATTGGTTTCATTTAAACAAGGCAAGCTGGCAATTCAAGTACAAATTACAAACAGCAAAAATATGGTCTGCTAGCAGCCTGTGCCCAGCCCAATCGTGCAGTCAAACACACCCACCATTTCCATTTGCTCACACTTAGCATTTTTGGCATTTGATTCATTTTACATAAAACTAGTTTAGCACTTGGATTAGTAAGGTTAAACAGATGCATATAAACCATTTTGCTGTTCATTTTCAAAAACCCTAGAGCTGCAGCCACACGAAAATCCTCTCATTCCCTCATTGTGCATTTTTGCAAAAGGTGATATTCTGAGCAAACCATCACAAACCACAACAAGTTCTTGTTTCCTTCACCACTTGAACAGCGTTTTGAGTCCATTTTCACCATCATTTCCTTGCTGTAAAGCTTGCCTTGGTTCTGTTTTCCTCAAGCTACTTCCAATGGTGAATCAAGTTTCGAAGAAAAACAAGAGTTGCTGAGCTAACAAACTTCAAGGATCTATCATTGTAGAGCACGAGGAAGGTCTGTTTGAGTTTGAATCGACCAAAGCAACACTGTATCATCAGTTTCTTCAAATCAGGTAGGATTTTCGACCAACCCTTTTCTCAAAATGATGACCTGCTTATGATAGTCCACTTCATGCTGTTTCCAATGAGCATTTGCTTGCTTAAAATGATCCATTGTGTTAAGAGAAATATGGTTTTGAAGTTTTACGCTCAAACTTGTTTTTGTGTATCTCTCTGTCATGTGCTCGAGTAAATGAATTTGGTTAGTGGATTGTGCTTGTATTTGGCTTGCTGAAGCTATTGTTGTGCATGGTGTTAACTTCTGGGCACATTTGTTCATGTCGATTTTGAGAAAAATGATGCTGTTTGCTGTTGTTGCTTGAACCTGCCCTGTCCAGATTTGTTTTCATGATTAATATTTGCTTTGTTTTGATTGTTGATGTTGGTGTTCTTGAGTTGTGTACATTTGAGTGATAATGCCATGCTGATGTATGTTTGGTCGAGTCATTTTGTTTTGATATGGGTGACAACATGAGCTGCCATGCTGAAACCTTGCTGCTGTTTTGAATGTGTCTAGAAAAATCCGTATGACTGTGTTGTATGATGTTGGTTGCTTGCTACATGTTGCTGTTGGTTTTGATTGATTGATGAAGCTGAACATGATACCAATGCTATGCTGTTGTTTGTTTTGTTTCATGATAATGATAACATTGAGCAATGCTTTGGCTGCTGTTAGAAACCCTAAGGGTTTATGTGAAAAAACCAGAATTTTCTCATGATTGTTTTGGTCCATTGCTGTTGTGATAAAAGTGATGAATGCTGTTGTTTCTCAAATCATAGAACCATGCTGTTTATGTACTGTTATGTGATTTGCTTGTTTCGATTGTTGTTCGATGATTAAGATCATGAGAAGATGATGCTGTTGTGTGACTTTGGTGGAATGTTGTTTGTTAATGATGAACATGAGTGTATAGCCAGGCTGCATAAACCATGTTGCTGTTGTTGCCCAGAATTCGCATGAAGTTTGTGTGGTTATATGTTGCTGAA
Organism: Lathyrus oleraceus; assembly: GCF_024323335.1. Taxonomy (NCBI): domain Eukaryota; kingdom Viridiplantae; phylum Streptophyta; class Magnoliopsida; order Fabales; family Fabaceae; genus Lathyrus; species Lathyrus oleraceus. Next base: position 338,944,605 of record NC_066583.1, read on the forward strand.
TGAATGCTGTTGTATGCTAGTCAAGTTTTTGTGTTGCTATTGATTGCCATATGCCATGTATGCTGTAAAACCCTAAGGGTTTATGAGAAAAACTCAGAAATTTGAGCTATTGGCCGTGTCCACTGTTCCATTGGCTGAGAGCCAATAGGAACATTTCATTTCCCCCATCAAAACGCTGCAGTTTAGATTAGTGGGGCGCCTAATTTCAAAAATGCCACTGTTGACTCTCATGTTGACCAATTCTCCATGCCATTTGCTCATATTTCATCCAAATGTTCATCAACTTCCACAATTCATTTTTAATTCATTTTAACTCCAAAAATTGTGAGATTTTTTGCATTAAACTCATGAATGTGTCCTCTATTTTATGGTGAATTTTAATTAATTTTCCATTGGCTGGATTTTTAATGATAATTGATTTTCCCACATGTATGCCAAAATGATACATTGTGCCATTCCTTTTGTGAAATACTCATGTTATATCCAATGCCTTTGAAATTTTTTGTGGTGAAACTAGACACATTGACCTTCATTTCCATATAAAGTTTGTGCATTTATCATTTGTGGATTGAGAGTTATGATTTTCTGGAGTTATGTGTTACATTTGGTGCTATACCATGATCATGTATTTTCCCAATTTTTGTTCACATGCTTCCTTACATCCAATTGACCCCAAATTTTTCATGAATCATCCTTCATATGTCTAGTTTGTATATGAATTTTCCTGGAATTAATCTTGCTGTTTTCCATTTGATTGAGAATTTTCTTCCATACTTGGTCATTTGTTGACTTTTTGTGCTATGCCTTGCCAAATCTTTTGTGAAATTCTCAAATCTTATTGTATGATCATGAAATTTCATATGTGATAACTAGACATCTCAAGCTTTGCATTGGTGTTAATCTCATTCATTTCTCTTCTGTTTTCAAATTGATATGATTTTTTGAAGTTGACCCATGCTTGTTGACTTTCACCATGCTTACTTGAATTTGGTTTGACTTCATGATTTCATTGACTGCCTTTCCTCTCATCCAAATGCCATGAAATTTTACATGTATACCATGTTAGATGTTAGGATTGAGTGTGATTTATTTCATAATTTTTGAGATTGTTTGAGTTGACTTTTGAATGAAGTCTTGCTGTTGACCTATTTGTGCTTTCTCTTGCCATGCTTTGCATTCATTTGTGCATGAAATGACATTGATGCATGATTTGAGTTTGAATCCAATTGAGATTACTTCTTGAATGTTTAGACTTGGTTTGGGTTGACTTTCCCTTGCTGCCTTGACTTTTTCTTTCATCTTTGACCCTAGGCTAGTCCTAGTGGTCTTCTAAGCTTATGTTGAGTTCATCTGTTTCAGGTTAAGCACCAATGCCTTGAGGACCATTCAAATTTGTTTGAGTTGAATTATATATTGTGCTAACCTTTGTTTTGTAGGTGACTCATATGCTTGAGTCTTTGTGCCTTGCACAATTGGTCCCTCTGTGGTTGCCTATTGGGTTATTTCCTTTTGATTTTGACTGTTGAGCTGTTTACTAATTGGTCTGACTTTTGCAGGTACTTTAGTTGCTTAAGTTCTCTGAACTTGCTTGCTTTGCTTTTTAGCATTTGCTTTGAGGTATAAATACTTCTTCTTCATGTAGTCTGGAGACCCGGTCTGTTATTTGACCGGGCAAACTGTCTGAAGTCCTCCTTAAGAGGCAATGCCTGTGTTTGTTTAAATTTGTCCTAAGCAGGAAAAGTCCTCATTTGAGGCAATTGGTGGAAGATAGGGATAAGCAATCTATCCCCCACTATTCAGTGTGTCCTCTCTTTGCTCCCATTACATGGTTGAAGCAATGAGATAAATACCCAAGATCTAATCGAGTCAATAATGTGGAGAGAGTTCCTACTTTCTGAACTCCCACACTTTCTTTGATGCTCTCTCTGATATGAGATTGAAGCAATGAGGCACACCCCTCATTTCCTATTCATCTGCTTCACCTGAGCCCCTCAATGGCCAGGTTAAGAGCGACCTTCACCCATTACAGTGGACTTTTAAAGTCAAACCCTCTTGTGTGAGCCCCCTTGTTTGGCTATAGAGTGTGCTGTTTGATATTGATTGATTGATTGATTGCTTCATATACACATGTTTGCTTTCATGCTTTGTGCACTCGTCATCATTAATTGCTCATCAATGCATAATCATCTCATTTGTCTTTGTGATATTATCATTGCTGTTTACCCATTGAGGACAATTGTAAGTCCATTGCTTTGGCCATTGCTCCTATGATATGGAAGTGAGTATAAGACCATCACCTTGGCCACTCATCTTATCTCTGCTCATTGTTTTGTCTGTTTGTATGTGAGGATACAGTTATAAGTCCCTGTAAGTTGGCATCTGTTATCCTGTGATCATAATTTGATCTGTTTGATTTGTATGTGAGGTTGCAGTTATAAGTCCCTGTAAGTTGGCATCTGCTTTCCTGTGATCATAGTTTGTTTTATCTGTTTGTATGAGAGGTTGCAATTATAAGTCCCTGTAAGTTGGCATTTGCATTCCTGTGATCATATTGTTGCTTTTGTTCTTGTATGTGAGGATCCATTGTAAGTCCCTGTAATGTGGCATTGGATTTCCTAGGACCATACTGTGGAGTTAACCTAAGTCCAGATAGATTGGCAGTTGACTTCCATGTTTCATTCTTTGTTTTTCTTTTGAGGAGATTAGTATAAGACCATTGAGTGGCATCTGATATCCATTTCTGTTTTAGGAGACTGGTGTAAATCCATCTATTGGTATCCGGTATCCGCCTTTTATTTCTTTGCCTGTGGAGATTAGTGTAAGTCCATTGAGTGGCCTCTGATATCCCGTTTTGTTTTAGGAGATTGGTATAAGACCATTGATTGGCATCCGGTATCCGCCTTTCTTTGCTTTGTTTGTTTATTATTATCCATTGCTATTCCAAAGGACACACTTGAATCATCTCCCATATGATCTCAAGAAGTGAACCTTCTAAGAAGTTTTACTATCCATCCTCATCCATTCATCATTCATTATGTCCTAAACCTTTTCACACTTTATCTTTCAAACTTGACATAAGTGTTGTGCAAACATCTTCATGCTTTTCAAACTAAAAACCTGGACCCAAGTCCTTGACTTTTTTCAAAACTCCATTTCATAATACTTCTTTGAATCAATCTTAATCATACTTTGACTTCACTTTCATAATCACAATCAATTAACTTCACTCATTCACTTGTTTTGGCTTTGTCCATTAATCTTTTCATGCATTAGCCATAGGCTTCAATTATCTTTGTGGTTGATGTAAATCTTGCCTATCCTTAGTGAGTCGACAGTAAGACTTCCGTACTTCAAACAGGGCTAACCCCTTTAGTACGTCGAAGCTATCCTCGCGTGGTGGATGTTGTTTTTGGTCGAGTGTTCTCCCATTGATAATGAAAAGCCTCAGTGCTTGTGTTTAAAACTGAATCCACCAACTTTTGGAAATCTTTTAGCCGAACTACGGCGTTCTGATCCTTACCTTTGATGGAAGGTACGTAGGCAACGGGTTCATCCGTTCGAACCCAATAACACAAAAATAACTAACTTGTACATTCTTTTCTCATCATTCCAATCATGTTTGCACAATCTTTATGTCATAACAAATAACAATCTTTTACAACAAGTGTGAAAAGGGCTCCCTAGGAGTACCTAGGACGTAGTGGGTGCCTAACACCTTCCCATTGCGTAATTTACCCCTTACCCAGACTCTCTGATCTTTTTATTAGTTTTCTACGTGTAAAACTTCTTAGGCTTTTGTTCGCTTTTTAGCCAGTCCTTTGGATAAATAAAAGTGCGGTGGCGACTCGAAATTTCAATGTATCTCATAGCTTATGATTTAATCGATAGATCATATAGCGACGAATACACCGCTACAGAAAAGTGGCGACTCTGCTGGGGAAATCTCACCAGAATCCTTGGTGGTATTGCCTACTTTTCACCCTTGTTGTGCTATATTATTATTTGTCCTTTGACATATTTTTGTACAATTTGGGATGACTGTATTGATTGTAATGTGTGAATTGCTTGATATACATTTGCTGTTTGCTTTGGTGATCTGTGAGATGAGTTCTATACCCGAACTCGAGTGCACTCTAGGATAGGAGAATGGCATAGTCTTGTCGACTGGTGTGGAGTAGTCCTTAGCCAGTTGACTTGCGAGCCCATTCACTTGGTGGAGGTCATGTTGAACTAATAATGTCACACAAGTTATTTGTGGTTAGACATTATTCTTTCAATCATGTTCCGCAGAAGCCAAGGACCTTAGTTTACCAAACCCATCTTGGCCTATTTTTAGGACCGTAGTGCGGAGGTCGTTCAGATGTAAGTTCTGATACGATTGTTACGCGATACTACACTCATAAGAGTTTCTCTTGAGAATATTCTTGGAATACGAGTATTCGTTCCTCCGATAATATTCGAAAGATGGAACGATGATTATGGGAACCTCTGATGGAACATGTCTGGCAGGTTTAAACCCTAGTACACTCCCTTTGGGTGGTTCTTAACCGAGACTCCATGCTCGTGACTCTCAACAAACCCTTGATTCGTGGTTGAGTCGTTCAAACATTGTTAATATCAATGGATCCCGGATCAGGTGTAAAACCTAAAATCCATCAAAGCGGCTGGTTGATATTAAGAATGTTAGAACCGGTTCATGTACCGTTAATATCAATGGAACTTGGGTGTTGATAAGGTGAAAACCTAAATCCACCAAAATGGATGATTGATATTAGGGATACAATGAGCTTTCCCACGACCTTTGTGTGGTGTGCTTTGCTTGATCCTTGAGTGTGATTGTTGCATTCATACATTCATGCATTCATCCGCATCCATATCATCAGAAAACAGAAAATTTTCAAGGAACTCAAAGGAGTTTATTTGCAAAAGTTTTCAAAACATGAAAAAACCGGGAAAATTTTTTTCACCTGATATATCTGATGAGATATTCTCATGTAAGATCAAAATGCTTAAAAATTTCAAAGTTTGCAAATAAAACCCTCGGGTTCCTTTGATATAAAAAACAAGCATATGCATAAACACTTCATGCATCATTTGCATAAGCAGGTGTTTTGTTCCGGTCTCCCGTCCTGTGGTCTGACCCTGCGATCTTCATTTATTTTGAAGACGCACTTCGCCGGTACTATACCAGAGCCAATTCTGCCAGATTGATGGGTCATCCTGAGCAAGAGAGTTGTGAATTCAGAGAGGAATTTGCCAGACTAAGTGCTTTTAATGGATTTATTCCTGTTGATGGATTTATTCCTGGTTAACCAATCCCGGGCTGGCATAGGCTACTGTTCTGGGGCACTTAATGAGCAAGGTTTGTTCACGAGTGGAGGATTCATCCATGTTGATCAACCTGAAGTTGCTGCTATCATTGAAGATGATGCAGAAGATTTGAACAATTTCATCATTCCTGGTGGTGTCTTGCCACAATTGGGTCGCTGTGGATGTTCCTACGGTCATTCATAAATCAGCGTGATTTGTTCACTTTGTGCAAAACCCTTCTCCCATGCCAAAAGGAGAAGTGATGGCATTGTTGGCAGCATTTAATACAATGATGTTTTCATTCAATTAATGCATTGTTTAACATTTGTTTTTCCATTTGTTTTCACTTTTTGCTTTTTGCATGAAATCAGTGATCACAAAAAACCCTGAAAAACAAAAACAGCTTTTTCATCTGCATAACTGATTTGCTTGTTTAAATTCAAAAGCTTTTCATTATCCAGAATCATTATGCAGGGATTTCTAAACCCATTGAACATAATGATCCAACGTCATCTCCCAATCTTGAAGTCCTTGTATCTGAGGCAGAGGAAGATGATGTTGAAGGGGATTCCTGATGAGATTACCCGCCTTCTCGAGCGCCAAAGAAGCTCATTCAGCTGTATCATGAGAATCAGCAAAACAGTCAAACTGGGGCATTGCAAATGCAATCAAATCAAAAAAAAAAAAATCAAAAAAAATAAAAAAAAATCAATCAAAAAAAAAAAAAAAAAGAAAAAGAGGGTAAAAAAAGAATGAAAAAATCAAAAATCAGGAAAAATTTTTCAAAATTTTTCCAAAGAAAAAAAGAAAAATTATACCCTCAAATCCCTAGTTGACTGATGCTGAATGGATTCAGAGTCGTTATGACCAACTGAATTTGATTGAAGAGAAACGATTAACTGCCATGTGCCATGGTCAGTTGTATCAACAGAGAATGAAGAAAGCATTCGACAAGAAGGTCAAACCTCGTGTGTTCCGAGAAGGTGACCTTGTGCTCAAGAAAGTCTTGTCTTTCGCGCCCGATTCCAGGGGCAAGTGGACTCCAAACTACGAGGGTCCATATGTTGTTAGGAGAGCCTTTTCAGGCGGAGCTTTGATGCTTACAACAATGGATGGGGAGGATTTCACTCGTCCCGTGAATTCAGATGCAGTCAAGAGATACTTTGCCTAAAAAAAAGGGTATATGCAAATGAAAAAACAAATGAAAAAACAGAATTGCTCGCTAAGTTGAAAACCCGAAAGGGCGACTTAGGCAAAAATGAGCGTCTCGGTGGAGAACCCGCAAGGGTAATTCAGGCAAAAATTAGAGACTTGAAAAAAAGAGAATATTTGCATTCCGCTAGATTGAGTACCTCACTCTGGGGCAACCTAGGCAAAAATTAGGGATTTGGCAAGTAACTGCATCCCGACAAGACTTTCTGTTCATCAGTCGCCATTTCGTCAGAAGATTCTCGATTCGTCGTCAACCGAAGCTTCGGATACATCGAGATTCAAATTGGTAGAGAAAGGATCATTATGTTCAATGTAGCCCTCTTCCAATATATATCACTGATTTCAAATTTGTACAGATCTATGGAGTCTTGCCATTTGCGGACTACCATTCTATCAAATCAATTTGAGCTTTTTATCCAATTTATTTGCACTCTTATTTGTTTCAATTCAACAAATGTTTTGCATGTTTTAAATTGATAAAATGTCATTGTTTTAAACAAATCAAATTTTTCAAAATTTTTGTTCTAAACAAAGTGAACATTCACAAGATTGAAAGGATACTCAAGAATATCTCAGTGCTTTCCCGAGGGTGGCTTGATTCCCAACAGGTAAGACATTTGTTCATACTCCTGGTTTGGTGGTATCTTCTTTCTCCAGATCTTTGTTGAGGTTGTTCCTCAGACGAAGTTGTTGTTGGGGTTGTTCCCCAGTACAGTCGCAAGTGATTTGTTGTTGAAGACTTCGTTTTCTCCAGCAGCAGTTTTCCCCTAGCATGGGTGTTTTCTTGAGAAGTTTCGGCGGTTGATGGTTTGTCATCTTGGTGCCCCGTCACTCTCTCCAGTGGGTCGTATGCCCCAGACTTTATTTGTCTCCTCAGCACAGTCATGAGTATAACCATTGACCGATACTCCCCTCGGAGTCGCGAGTAGAGCTGTTATTGATATCCCCACCAGGGTTGCAAGTGGAGTTGTTACCGCTTTTCCCCATGCAGTGTTGCCAGCGAAATTGTCTGTTTCCTCAGCATGATCGTTTTCTTTTGAAGACTCGGTAAGTCAGTGGTTTGATACCCGGCACTTTACCTTCTCCCCGGCGAAGTCGTCTGTGGTTCTGTTGCTCTCTCTCCATCAGAGTTATTCTCTTCAGCAGAGCAGGATTTATTTTCCTGAGCAGTTTTGATTTGGGTTGATATCCCAATGTGTTCAACCATCTTTTCCTCAGCGCAGTCTGCAGAATGTCTGTTGTGGCAGTTTCGCCTGTTGAAATACTCCTTCAACCCCCGGTATGGTCGGATGATGGCTTTGGCCTCCAGTGAACGGATTGATTTCCTGACTGTTTGTGATCCCCAGTAGAGTGGCTTTTATTGCAGAATCTACTTGTTGTGATCAGTTTGCTTTATGTATTCTCCCCAAGTGGAGTGGTTCGTTGCAGAATCTGCTTGTTTGATCTGTCCTCCCTCAGTGGTTTGTTCCCAAGAGAGTAGCCGACAGTTTTCCCCAGTAGAATTGCTTACGCAGTTAGATTCTACCTGGATGATATCATTCTCCCTCAGTGGGTTGTTCCCCAGCGGAGTTATATGGAGTTTGCTTCTACAGCAGTTTGTGCTTGTGCAATGCACTTGTTGTTTCTCAGTTGACACTGGGATCCCCTGCAGATATACTTTGGGACCTCTCTTGTTCCTCTACAGATTCGTCTTGGTGGCTGTTTTGCCCGTTGTGACTTTCTGTACCCTGATTGGGTTGTTTCCTGATATCTATGATTCTCTGCTTCTTCAGCAGTACCTGCAGATCTTTGCTTTACAGCACGTAGATCTCTGCAGATTGGCTCTCCAGTTGGTTATTCCCCTGGAAGTATAATACCGGACGTCTGGTTCCTGAACCTGTTTGTGTTAGAACTGTCTGTTTTGTCAGCATTCATCAAACATAAATCACGCATATTCATGCATATTCATAAACATTCAGATATTCATGTTGCATTTCTTGTCATATATCTTTTGTTTGTCGTGTCTCCTGCAACGGGTGATATAGATCTCTTTACAGATCTCCCCAAGCAGATGTCGGGTGTTATAAATCTCTCCATATAGAGTCTGCCCCATAAGCAGAAAATGTTGTCTTTCCTTCTGCAGTTCCCCACTGAGATATATCCTCGTGGATGACGGTTTCTTCCGTGTCCTCCCAACACATATATTGGGATGGATTTTCCTATTTGAGTTATATCCTCATTAGGACGTGTCTTGATTCAGTCTGTTTTTTCGGATTATTCCCGAATTGGCTATTTGTCAAATGTTTTGTGTTTCCCAGCGGGTTGTTCCCCAGCGGAATGTTTTTGGGCCTCTGCCTACAAACCAGCAGTTGTAAGTCCTACTTTTCCTGGCTTTCTTAACAGAATTTGTGGTTATACACCTTTTATTCTCCAGCCAGAGTTTTTGGTTTTCTACCTACTACCCGGTAGTTGTAAATCCTATTTTCCTGCTCTTCAGCAGTTGGTGGTTTGTTATAAACCCTATTTTGGTTTCCCGTGCGGATTTGTGATTTGTTCTATCCCCACGCGGAGTTGTTGGTCTTCTACCCCGTATTCGGTAGATGTAAACCCTAATTTTTGTGGTTATCTTCATTCAATATTTGATGATGATTTTCCTTTGCTTGTATAAGTTGCTCAGATCAGCACTTATATCTCTAGCAAGTCTTTTGTGGATAATTGCCGTATGCTAGCAATTTTATCCCCAATGGGTCTTTTCACCGTATGCTAGTGATTTGTTCCCCGGATCATCGGTTGTATACCAATGCATCCCCAGCTAGTCCCTGTCGATAATTGCCGGATGCTTGCAATTTATCCTCAGCAGTTCGCCTTTCATTTACCCTTTTGTTGGTAATGTCTGTTGCTCCTTTTGATTGGTTATCATTATATACCTAGTTTGGTATCCCGATGCCTTTCTGTTCGGTTGATTTATCCTTTATTAACCCAGTAACCGGTTGTGGATAGTCTTCCATGCGAGTATATTATTCACGGTCTGCCGGTAATGAATAGTATATCTCATGCACTCTTCAGTCGAAGCCTTTTGTGTTTCCCCAGTCGAGTAAGATTCGTTTTTTCCCTTTGCGGAGTCGAATATTCTTGTTGTTGGATAATTGCCGATTGCTTGCAATTTATCCTTTGAGTTGTCTTTCGTTTACCCGTATGCTTGGTATCGATTGTCTCTCTTTTTGGTTAGTCACCTATTATATACCCAGTAACCGGTATCTCTGGTGTCTTTTCCTTTCGAGTATATTATCTACGTTCTGACGGTAATAGATAATATATCTCATGCGAGTGTATTATTCACGGTCTGCCGGTAATGAATAATATATCTCATGCGCTCTTTAGTTGGAATCCTTTGTTGATTTTCCCCAACTGAGCAAGATTCGTATTCTTTGTAGAATCGAATAGCCATCCTTTAACCAGTTTGTGTTTTGGAAGTGAAATCTAATTCACGTTTTCGGTAGATCACCTATTATATGCCCAGTAACCGGTATCTCTGGTGTTTCTTACCATGCGAGTTTATTATCTACGTTCTGACGGTAATAGATAATATATCTCATGCGAGTATCTTATCCACGGTCTGCCGGTAATGGATATTATATCTCATGCACTCTTTGGGTTTGTGTCCCCAATTGAGTAAGATTCGTTTTCCCGTTGTGGATTCGAATGTCCATCCTGTAAGTTGTTTTGCTTTTTCAAGCCCTCCTTTCGGATGATGAGTGTTTTGGAAGTGAAAACCAATTCACGTCTTCGGATCTTATCCTATAAACAACCCAGTAACCGGTTCAGGATAATTTTCCTTTCGAGTATATTATTCACGGTCTGCCGGTAATGAATAATATGTCTCATCTGAGTATTCTATCCACGTTCTGACGGTAATGGATATTATATCTCGTTCGCTCTTGGGTCAATCTTTTGTTGTTTTCCCCTCAGAGTAAGATTCATTTTCCTTGTGGAATTGAATGTCCATCCTATAAACAAGTCTGCTGTTCTAGCTTTCTTTCGGATGATGAGTGTTTTGGAACACACACCAATTCACGTCTTTATATCCATCCTTTAACCAGTTTGCGTTTTGGATGATGAGTGTTTTGGAACACACACCAATTCACGCTTTTTTGTCCATCCTTTAAACAAGTCTGCTGTTCTAGCTTTCTTTCGGATGATGAGTGTTTTGGAACACACACCAATTCACGTCTTTATATCCATCCTTTAACCAGTTTGCGTTTTGGATGATGAGTGTTTTGGAACACACACCAATTCACGCTTTTTTGTCCATCCTTTAAACAAGTCTGCTGTTCTAGCTTTCTTTCGGATGATGAGTGTTTTGGAACACACACCAATTCACGCTTTTTCAGCCATCCTTTAAACAAGTCTGCTTTTCTAGCTTTCTTTCGGATGATGAGTGTCTTGGAACACAAACCAATTCACGTCTTCGGATTTTATCCTATAAACAACCCAGTAACCGGTTCAGGATAATTTTCCTTTCGAGTATATTATTCACGGTCTGCCGGTAATGAATAGTATGTCTCGTTCACTCTTGGGTCAATCCTTTGTTGCTTTCCCCTCAGAGTAAGATTTGCATTCTTTACAGAATCAAATATCCATCCTATAAACAAGTTTGCTTTCGCTCACTTCAGGATGATGAGTGTTTTGGAACACACACCAATTCACGCTTTGGTCGGTCACCTATTATATACCCAGTAACCGGTATCCTTGGTGTTCCCTCCTTTCTGCTCCCTATTATGACCTCGGTCCCCCTGTGGAGTCAGATTTTCCTGTGTTGTTACCCGTATGCCTGGTAACATCTCATTTCTTTTTTACTTTCCCCCAGTGGAACTTTTTGTTGCTTCTCCTCAGGAGTCAGCTTGTGTCTCTCCAATGGATTTATTTTCCATTTGGAATTCTTTTCCCAGTATGAGTTCTTCACTCCCCAGTGGGTTCTCCTGTCTGTTTTCTGTTTGTCTAATCAGAGTCGTGTCTTGTTCACGTTATGTCAGTTTTGTTTTTCCCCAGTTTAGAGTCGTGTTTTGTTCACGTTGTGTCAGTTTTATTATCCCCATAGAGTCTTGTCAGAGTCTCTGTTCCTGGTGAGTGTATTACTCCGATGGATCGTCTTTTCTTCTGTGTGAATCATATTCCCCACAGAATTTGTGTCTTTTGCATGCATACATTTGCATCATGAGGTCTCTTAGGGACCAAAATCAGATGACCAAGACCATATGTGCATTAACAATCACATGAACAACACCATGACTTTGGATCAAGACCAATCCTCATATAAAACCAAAGTAAGGTTAGGCCAAGCATGCTAAACAAAAATAAAAAACATAAAAAATTCAGGACCAAAATCGGAGTATGACAGTTGCCCCTATTTAAGCGTCTTCAACTAGAGAATATGAAGCAGGACGTTCTTCATATGATCATAGTGGGAGATGGTTAAATATTAAGAAGACCTGGATTTTGATCCTGAATCCCTATGAAATAATTAACAATGCCTGTCAGAATCGGCAAAGAAGCAATCTCAAAAGAAGAATCCGTCTGGTACGGTGAAAATCGGCCTGAGTACCTGTAAGACCCCAATTTTGGGCCCTAAGATCCCTCATGGCCCATATCATTCATATATCATAACCTCAAGGATCATTGCATGCCTTAGCTTCCCTCCTAGTGGGTGATTTGCCTTGTGGTTTGTTTCTTGATCACCAAGCATACTTTGCATTTGTATATCTTTGCTTTCATATGTTTATCATTCAAAAAGTACAAAAATATTGTCAGTCTAACCTTGTTGCTTGCAGTGGAAGCAATCATCAGCAATTAGGTCAAAGTCAGTCATTGATCAGTCAAAGCGATGGATGGTGGCCATTCTTGCAGAATTTGGGCACCATGATCAATAATCAAGAGTTCATACAACTTGAGACATCATTTGAAGTCAAGTTCTCAAGGAATTAGGGTTTGGAATTCATCAGAAGAAGTTCAATCATTCAAAACCCTAGAAAAAGTCAACAGACAGTCAAACTTGGTCAACAGTTGATTTAATCAGAGATTTGATGGATAGAATTGATTTGAAGGAGCTCATTCATGCTTGCATAAGCCTCAAATATCATGTCAAACCTCATCATGGAAGAAAATCAAGTCAATCAGAAAATTTTCCAGAAGTAGAAAGTGGACCTGTAATTTCAACTGCCAAAAATGGAAACTTCTTGATCTCAAACTTACATCATGTTACAAGCTTCAAATGAATTTTTGCCCAACATGAAAGTTGAAGATCTTGTTCTCCCATTTTCAAAAAGTCCAAGAACTCTCAAATCCCATGTGTGGTTGTCAAGATATGATCAAATCATTTTCACCAATTTTTGAACTTCAACAAGCCATATCTCTCAAACCATAAGGCCAAATTTGGTGGGGTTTTTTCCTACAAACCACATTTTTCATCCTCTTTCCAAAAATATAAATTTCATGACCTAAAACCTTACCAATCAAAATGGCCTTTTTGGACCTTTTCATTTAAAATCAAAGTTTGACTCAAAGTTGACTTTTTGATCTTTTGACTTTTTCTCATTTTTGCCAATTGGGAAATGTTTTAAATCACATTTGAAACTTGTTCCAAGCCTTAAACCATGTTCATTGCACCATTACATCACCATTATGGACCAAATTGCAAAATGGACAAAATGTGCAAATTGGTTTCATTTAAACAAGGCAAGCTGGCAATTCAAGTACAAATTACAAACAGCAAAAATATGGTCTGCTAGCAGCCTGTGCCCAGCCCAATCGTGCAGTCAAACACACCCACCATTTCCATTTGCTCACACTTAGCATTTTTGGCATTTGATTCATTTTACATAAAACTAGTTTAGCACTTGGATTAGTAAGGTTAAACAGATGCATATAAACCATTTTGCTGTTCATTTTCAAAAACCCTAGAGCTGCAGCCACACGAAAATCCTCTCATTCCCTCATTGTGCATTTTTGCAAAAGGTGATATTCTGAGCAAACCATCACAAACCACAACAAGTTCTTGTTTCCTTCACCACTTGAACAGCGTTTTGAGTCCATTTTCACCATCATTTCCTTGCTGTAAAGCTTGCCTTGGTTCTGTTTTCCTCAAGCTACTTCCAATGGTGAATCAAGTTTCGAAGAAAAACAAGAGTTGCTGAGCTAACAAACTTCAAGGATCTATCATTGTAGAGCACGAGGAAGGTCTGTTTGAGTTTGAATCGACCAAAGCAACACTGTATCATCAGTTTCTTCAAATCAGGTAGGATTTTCGACCAACCCTTTTCTCAAAATGATGACCTGCTTATGATAGTCCACTTCATGTTGTTTCCAATGAGCATTTGCTTGCTTAAAATGATCCATTGTGTTAAGAGAAATATGGTTTTGAAGTTTTACGCTCAAACTTGTTTTTGTGTATCTCTCTGTCATGTGCTCGAGTAAATGAATTTGGTTAGTGGATTGTGCTTGTATTTGGCTTGCTGAAGCTATTGTTGTGCATGGTGTTAACTTCTGGGCACATTTGTTCATGTCGATTTTGAGAAAAATGATGCTGTTTGCTGTTGTTGCTTGAACCTGCCCTGTCCAGATTTGTTTTCATGATTAATATTTGCTTTGTTTTGATTGTTGATGTTGGTGTTCTTGAGTTGTGTACATTTGAGTGATAATGCCATGCTGATGTATGTTTGGTCGAGTCATTTTGTTTTGATATGGGTGACAACATGAGCTGCCATGCTGAAACCTTGCTGCTGTTTTGAATGTGTCTAGAAAAATCCGTATGACTGTGTTGTATGATGTTGGTTGCTTGCTACATGTTGCTGTTGGTTTTGATTGATTGATGAAGCTGAACATGATACCAATGCTATGCTGTTGTTTGTTTTGTTTCATGATAATGATAACATTGAGCAATGCTTTGGCTGCTGTTAGAAACCCTAAGGGTTTATGTGAAAAAACCAGAATTTTCTCATGATTGTTTTGGTCCATTGCTGTTGTGATAAAAGTGATGAATGCTGTTGTTTCTCAAATCATAGAACCATGCTGTTTATGTACTGTTATGTGATTTGCTTGTTTCGATTGTTGTTCGATGATTAAGATCATGAGAAGATGATGCTGTTGTGTGACTTTGGTGGAATGTTGTTTGTTAATGATGAACATGAGTGTATAGCCAGGCTGCATAAACCATGTTGCTGTTGTTGCCCAGAATTCGCATGAAGTTTGTGTGGTTATATGTTGCTGAATGAATGCTGTTGTATGCTAGTCAAGTTTTTGTGTTGCTATTGATTGCCATATGCCATGTATGCTGTAAAACCCTAAGGGTTTATGAGAAAAACTCAGAAATTTGAGCTATTGGCCGTGTCCACTGTTCCATTGGCTGAGAGCCAATAGGAACATTTCATTTCCCCCATCAAAACGCTGCAGTTTAGATTAGTGGGGCGCCTAATTTCAAAAATGCCACTGTTGACTCTCATGTTGACCAATTCTCCATGCCATTTGCTCATATTTCATCCAAATGTTCATCAACTTCCACAATTCATTTTTAATTCATTTTAACTCCAAAAATTGTGAGATTTTTTGCATTAAACTCATGAATGTGTCCTCTATTTTATGGTGAATTTTAATTAATTTTCCATTGGCTGGATTTTTAATGATAATTGATTTTCCCACATGTATGCCAAAATGATACATTGTGCCATTCCTTTTGTGAAATACTCATGTTATATCCAATGCCTTTGAAATTTTTTGTGGTGAAACTAGACACATTGACCTTCATTTCCATATAAAGTTTGTGCATTTATCATTTGTGGATTGAGAGTTATGATTTTCTGGAGTTATGTGTTACATTTGGTGCTATACCATGATCATGTATTTTCCCAATTTTTGTTCACATGCTTCCTTACATCCAATTGACCCCAAATTTTTCATGAATCATCCTTCATATGTCTAGTTTGTATATGAATTTTCCTGGAATTAATCTTGCTGTTTTCCATTTGATTGAGAATTTTCTTCCATACTTGGTCATTTGTTGACTTTTTGTGCTATGCCTTGCCAAATCTTTTGTGAAATTCTCAAATCTTATTGTATGATCATGAAATTTCATATGTGATAACTAGACATCTCAAGCTTTGCATTGGTGTTAATCTCATTCATTTCTCTTCTGTTTTCAAATTGATATGATTTTTTGAAGTTGACCCATGCTTGTTGACTTTCACCATGCTTACTTGAATTTGGTTTGACTTCATGATTTCATTGACTGCCTTTCCTCTCATCCAAATGCCATGAAATTTTACATGTATACCATGTTAGATGTTAGGATTGAGTGTGATTTATTTCATAATTTTTGAGATTGTTTGAGTTGACTTTTGAATGAAGTCTTGCTGTTGACCTATTTGTGCTTTCTCTTGCCATGCTTTGCATTCATTTGTGCATGAAATGACATTGATGCATGATTTGAGTTTGAATCCAATTGAGATTACTTCTTGAATGTTTAGACTTGGTTTAGGTTGACTTTCCCTTGCTGCCTTGACTTTTTCTTTCATCTTTGACCCTAGGCTAGTCCTAGTGGTCTTCTAAGCTTATGTTGAGTTCATCTGTTTCAGGTTAAGCACCAATGCCTTGAGGACCATTCAAATTTGTTTGAGTTGAATTATATATTGTGCTAACCTTTGTTTTGTAGGTGACTCATATGCTTGAGTCTTTGTGCCTTGCACAATTGGTCCCTCTGTGGTTGCCTATTGGGTTATTTCCTTTTGATTTTGACTGTTGAGCTGTTTACTAATTGGTCTGACTTTTGCAGGTACTTTAGTTGCTTAAGTTCTCTGAACTTGCTTGCTTTGCTTTTTAGCATTTGCTTTGAGGTATAAATACTTCTTCTTCATGTAGTCTGGAGACCCGGTCTGTTATTTGACCGGGCAAACTGTCTGAAGTCCTCCTTAAGAGGCAATGCCTGTGTTTGTTTAAATTTGTCCTAAGCAGGAAAAGTCCTCATTTGAGGCAATTGGTGGAAGATAGGGATAAGCAATCTATCCCCCACTATTCAGTGTGTCCTCTCTTTGCTCCCATTACATGGTTGAAGCAATGAGATAAATACCCAAGATCTAATCGAGTCAATAATGTGGAGAGAGTTCCTACTTTCTGAACTCCCACACTTTCTTTGATGCTCTCTCTGATATGAGATTGAAGCAATGAGGCACACCCCTCATTTCCTATTCATCTGCTTCACCTGAGCCCCTCAATGGCCAGGTTAAGAGCGACCTTCACCCATTACAGTGGACTTTTAAAGTCAAACCCTCTTGTGTGAGCCCCCTTGTTTGGCTATAGAGTGTGCTGTTTGATATTGATTGATTGATTGATTGCTTCATATACACATGTTTGCTTTCATGCTTTGTGCACTCGTCATCATTAATTGCTCATCAATGCATAATCATCTCATTTGTCTTTGTGATATTATCATTGCTGTTTACCCATTGAGGACAATTGTAAGTCCATTGCTTTGGCCATTGCTCCTATGATATGGAAGTGAGTATAAGACCATCACCTTGGCCACTCATCTTATCTCTGCTCATTGTTTTGTCTGTTTGTATGTGAGGATACAGTTATAAGTCCCTGTAAGTTGGCATCTGTTATCCTGTGATCATAATTTGATCTGTTTGATTTGTATGTGAGGTTGCAGTTATAAGTCCCTGTAAGTTGGCATCTGCTTTCCTGTGATCATAGTTTGTTTTATCTGTTTGTATGAGAGGTTGCAATTATAAGTCCCTGTAAGTTGGCATTTGCATTCCTGTGATCATATTGTTGCTTTTGTTCTTGTATGTGAGGATCCATTGTAAGTCCCTGTAATGTGGCATTGGATTTCCTAGGACCATACTGTGGAGTTAACCTAAGTCCAGATAGATTGGCAGTTGACTTCCATGTTTCATTCTTTGTTTTTCTTTTGAGGAGATTAGTATAAGACCATTGAGTGGCATCTGATATCCATTTCTGTTTTAGGAGACTGGTGTAAATCCATCTATTGGTATCCGGTATCCGCCTTTTATTTCTTTGCCTGTGGAGATTAGTGTAAGTCCATTGAGTGGCCTCTGATATCCCGTTTTGTTTTAGGAGATTGGTATAAGACCATTGATTGGCATCCGGTATCCGCCTTTCTTTGCTTTGTTTGTTTATTATTATCCATTGCTATTCCAAAGGACACACTTGAATCATCTCCCATATGATCTCAAGAAGTGAACCTTCTAAGAAGTTTTACTATCCATCCTCATCCATTCATCATTCATTATGTCCTAAACCTTTTCACACTTTATCTTTCAAACTTGACATAAGTGTTGTGCAAACATCTTCATGCTTTTCAAACTAAAAACCTGGACCCAAGTCCTTGACTTTTTTCAAAACTCCATTTCATAATACTTCTTTGAATCAATCTTAATCATACTTTGACTTCACTTTCATAATCACAATCAATTAACTTCACTCATTCACTTGTTTTGGCTTTGTCCATTAATCTTTTCATGCATTAGCCATAGGCTTCAATTATCTTTGTGGTTGATGTAAATCTTGCCTATCCTTAGTGAGTCGACAGTAAGACTTCCGTACTTCAAACAGGGCTAACCCCTTTAGTACGTCGAAGCTATCCTCGCGTGGTGGATGTTGTTTTTGGTCGAGTGTTCTCCCATTGATAATGAAAAGCCTCAGTGCTTGTGTTTAAAACTGAATCCACCAACTTTTGGAAATCTTTTAGCCGAACTACGGCGTTCTGATCCTTACCTTTGATGGAAGGTACGTAGGCAACGGGTTCATCCGTTCGAACCCAATAACACAAAAATAACTAACTTGTACATTCTTTTCTCATCATTCCAATCATGTTTGCACAATCTTTATGTCATAACAAATAACAATCTTTTACAACAAGTGTGAAAAGGGCTCCCTAGGAGTACCTAGGACGTAGTGGGTGCCTAACACCTTCCCATTGCGTAATTTACCCCTTACCCAGACTCTCTGATCTTTTTATTAGTTTTCTACGTGTAAAACTTCTTAGGCTTTTGTTCGCTTTTTAGCCAGTCCTTTGGATAAATAAAAGTGCGGTGGCGACTCGAAATTTCAATGTATCTCATAGCTTATGATTTAATCGATAGATCATATAGCGACGAATACACCGCTACAGTACCGAAACAGAAAGTTGACCTGGATACCAAAATAAATGGTAACACAGGAATACCCATGGCTTGAACTCCGCACATTAGTCTGAACACTAAGCATCGGAATATGAGAGTATCAATGTTGGTTTGATCACCGGAAATCTGGTCTGAACACCACTTCGACTTGGAAATCGGAAAATTGGCCTGAATGCCACAAGTACTTCGACTTGATCGTCGGAAACTTCTTCGATCTGAAAATCGGAAA